>NW_024081232.1:1127831-1260621 GCF_003009895.1 Hyaena hyaena
ATAAGAAGCTTTTTTCAAAGAGGTAAAGGGTAGAATATGGTTGGATAGGTGAGAGAAGGGTCCTGGAATTATCCAGAGAAACTATATAGTCTAATTACTCCTGAGAGAAAGAGCTGAAAATGTCGGTAGGTGTAGAATTTACATTTACAGAATGGACTTGTTGTGAGTGTTTAAGCAAGCTGGCGACCAGACTTAATCAGGTCAGTGTTCTGGGGAAAAAAGAGAGAAAAGAGAAAGAAGAAGAAAAAAAGAAAGAGAAAAAAAAAGGGGGAGAGGGAAAAAAAAGGGGGGAGGAGGGCAGCTCTCAGGCAGGGATGGGCGTAGCGGGATCCAATGCCTCAGGCGGGAGCTCTGCCTTGGCGGTTGTGGGGAGGAGAGTGACGGTGCTCCAGTCCCTTCTCGAAGCAAGCGCCGCACCTCGCTTTTTTGGGCGTGTAAACTCCCCGTACCGGGGGCGCAGCCGAAGTTGGTTGCACTCTTCAACCCAGGCCAGTTCCAATCTCCAAATCCCAGTCCGTGCGCCCCGCTGAAATTGCTTTAGACACAGCTTCCCACGCAACCCCCTCGGGCAATTCCCGGCCCCCTGCGGAGCTCTGGGGGTGGAGTCAGAATCGCTGCTTCTTTCTCTGTGTGAGGCTGGCGAGCATGCGCGGGGGCTTGCCTGCCGGGTGCGCTGAGCCCGAGCCCGCTGGAGTGAGGAAAACCGGGTCCCTCTATGGCTCGTCACCTGAAACACGAACTCACAGGCTAATTTCCCAGTTTTTAGTTCTTTGCCTTCCCTCTCGAGTCCCAGCCCGCCAGGAGCGTGGACGCCCGGTGTCCGCGCGGCTCTTTCAGGGGCCCCAGCCGCCCAGGAGCTACAATGGCGTCAGGCGCGCCGCTACTCTGAAGTACAGCTACCAGGAGCCAGCACAAAGCAGCAGTCTGTGTGCTCAGCCCCCCCCCGGGACCAGTTGGCGCCAGGGGACCTGGTGTGCAGGTATTTGGCAACTACGGTCTTTCTATGCACCGAGCGGAGGTTTTTCCCACCCAAGAGGAGGTTTTTCTGTTTCGGACTCTCTCCTTTTCCCCTCTCACTCCCCGTAGAGGGTAGAGGGGGATCGCCTCCCCCGCTGGAGTCTCCGATCCCGGCCCGATTTTATCTTCCCCAGTTTGCAGTCACGTTAGAAGTCTTTCTCAGTGGATTCTGCGTCCTTTTTCTCCCAATCTCTCAGGTTTTGTAAGGTTTCCAATGGCTTCAGATCTTTTCTGTGTGATGTATGGGCATGTGTGCAAGTACGGAGCTCCTTACTTCTCCGCCATCTTGCCCCCTCTTCAAGGTGACCCAGTTTCTTACCGGGTCGTTCAGTTCACATCCTGGAAGTGAAGACTAAAGGGACTTGGGAGTCGGTCTGTGCTGCCCGGCTCTTCCCTGCTTAGGCTTCCTACCCGCAGTTCTCACTGAGCAGGACGCTCCCTCCAGCCTAACGCTCTGTGCCGCATGGCACCCAGCACGTTTCTCCACTTGCTCTGACATGATGCCGTGTGCACCGTACAGGGATCCGCCTGAAGAGTTCCTGGAGATGACATTTTGTGAGAGCAACTGTTGAGCCTCTGGGATGGTGGTGGGGGAACAGAAACCCAGAGTCAGTGGCGACAGATGGTGCACCGACAGTGCCTCGACTGCTTTGTTAGTGGCGTCCCATAAGCTGTTCCCCTCCTACGTTCATGAAGTCATGATGAACTAACGCGGAGTAAGAGAAATGACAGGTTAACTTGCCTTTCATTTGTTTTCCATAATAAATGGAATATTTCCTTGAATGCTCTAAGTCATTAACATTTCAATTTATTCATGCTCTTTCTCTCTGGCATCCTAATGGCAATATTCCATAATTATATCTGCCATACAGCTATCAAGTTTGATGGCTCTTTGCATGCCCATAAGCACTGTTCCCACTGCCTCTGTTAGCCTGTGGGTTGAGGAGGCAGTAGTTTTTGCACATGGATTGCTAAACAGGGAAACAATGCCATTGAGTTCATTGATGAGGAACTGGAAGGGGACCCAAGCTAACGCTTGCCATGTACTAGGCGCCGTATACGTGTGTATTAATTTATTTAATCCACCTACAACCCCATGGCTGAGTCTTAATATTACCCCGTTCACTTCTAATGAGGAGGAAGCTGAGGCACAGAGAGACTGAACAACTAGCTCGACCTTACACTTGGTTAGTAAGTGGCTAGGTGGAGCTCTCAACCTTGCAGTCTGACTCCAGAACACACACCCTTCCTTACGACATCAGGTCAGCCCTGCGGACGTGGAGTGTGGGCAAGTATCAGTGGCCTTTCTGTACAACCTTCTATACCTTCTCTCACATATCATAGTACTGCTGCTGTTTTGGGTCCTTGGGTTCAAGAGGGTGGGAGAAAAGGTGCAAAGTGGTAAACCAGCATGATTAAGTACTCACAGCCTTGCATCCAACATCCGAATTGCAGATCTGTGTAAAGGCCCATGGCCTTCGAGAAGGTGTTAGGTTTAAAACCCATGAAGATATAAACAAGCAGGAATTTTAAGGAGCGGGTTTAAAATGCCGTCGCCCCAAGTTTTGCCACGTGAACTATAAGGGCCATCAAGTTTGAGGCCATGTGCAGTCATCAGGCATTCCTGAAGAGCAGGCCACTTTCTGAACGCACCCATATTGCTACTTTAAATCACAAGTGAATTTTCAACGGGGCTTCCACAAATCAGGCCCTGAGTATTTCTCAGTGCATCTGTTAGAACACACCAAACTCTGGCTGGACATATGCCAGGTGGGAACTTAAGGCAGCACCAAAGATGTGTATATGTTCCCTTTAAAGTGGTACCTCAAAATAATTATGTCTGTGCTTTTAGCCTTAGAAGCACAAACCAAGGCTACTGATGTGAGGAGGAAAAGAGGCTCAGAGCAATATTTTAATTTTAGAAAACAAGTCTTCCTGTCAAAGAAACTGCCCTCCTTACTTCATTAAAAATTACCCCACGGAGCACTGGGTGGCTCAGTCGGTTGAGCGTCTGACTTTGGCTCAGGTCATGATCTCACGGTTCGTGGGTTCAAGCCCTGCGTTGGGCTCTGTGCTGACAGCTCAGAGCCCGCAGCCTGCTTTGAATTCTGTGTTTCCCTCTCTCTCTGCTCCTACCCAGCTCGTGCTCTGTCTCTCTCACACACAAAAATAAAATAAACATTAAAAATAAAATAAAATAAAAATTACCACATTCTCTTAAAATGAGAATTCAACTAATATTTCTTAATGCTTGCTCATCGTTAATATTATGCCAATTACTGCATTACTTTCAGTTAATAAATATTCAGAGGATAAAAGAAGCCCACAAGATGGATTAATTCTCCAGCAGTACAAACAAAAACTTTCAATATTTTATATCACATAATTAAATGCTATTTGTTGTTTCTAGAACCAGAACCTGGGACGTGTTAATTAATTGCTTCAAGAAGACAGTTAGACATGTTTCATGGTTGATATTTGGAATCAGATATTTATAAAGCCCGCAACAACACTGCTGATGAATTACACTTGCAGAATAAATCCTACCTGCAGAAGTCTGGGGGCACCATGCCATAAACATTGATCCTGTCACAGAGCTCCAGTGCAATTGTCATTGTGAACCAGCCAGTGCTGAGCCAAGTGTTAGAGATCTTCCTGGAAGGAACAACAATTAAGTCCACAAGCTGGTAAAGTAATCATTAGAACCATTACCAACTTAAATCCTTTCTGGAACAAGGCTGATAATTAACACCCCCCCACCATCCATTTGGTAAATAGCTGAAACTTGATCTGATAGAAATCTCGTACCAATAGCATCATACTCCATGGCAGAGTGATAGATGATATTTGTGTTCCACCATGGTGGATTAGAACACTAAAGTATGCTCAAGCGACTCCTTCATCACCAAAGATGATGATCAATACGGCCACAACTCAATTTCCTTTAAGAGGACAATCCTCATGTGTCAACTCTTTCTTTATTAACTAGAATATTTGACTAATTGGAAATATTACGTATTCCCCAGGCAGGCCGAAATAATGAAGAGCTCATTAAATATGCATAAACATATACATGTATCTATCTATTGATTGATATCTACTGATCAATCAAATGTTCTTAGGTAAAATCGTGCCTTCAACTAGACTAAGTAACATCGACATCTTGACTGAATGTCTTTCCTTAGGACAAGTATATTCATTTGGGAAGGGACTTACTACCAGAGGAAAAGGACCACAGGAATGCTTAGGCTTAATTGAGCATTTACTTTGTTTTGCCTCAGAACATTCAGAGCCCTCTGAAAGTTTTTTCTTTTTCTTTTTTTAAAAAATTTTTTGTAGTATTTTATTTATTTTTGAGAGAGAGACAGCATAAGCAGGGGAGGATCAGAGAGAGACGGAGACACAGAATCTGAACACAGGCTCCAGGCTCCGAGCTGTCAGCAGAGAGCCCAACGCAGGGCTCAAACCCACTAACCGTGAGATCATGACCTGAGCCGAAGCTGAACGCTCAACTGACTGAGCCACCCAAGTGCCCCTGAAAGTTTTTTCTTAAAATACCAAATTGACAAAACTTAAGGAATATTCTAAAAGGAATGTTCCTAAATTCATTCATTTGCCCATTCAAACATCTGTACTGAGCTCCAGCCACGTGCCAAGCCTAAGGATAACTGTGGAGACATAACATCAAGGTCTAATTTGACCCTGTGAGAATGACTCGGTCTACCACACTAAGCTGCTGTGGATATTAATTTCAATTCTTAAGGGGTTGCTGCTTTTGCTTTTTTTCCCCAGTGCTTATGGCATGCCTCATTAGCCAGTTTCAAACACCTTATCCCCAAGGTCAGACTGTCTGACTTTGCCCGGCCATAGCACCATATGTGATGTGAATAACAGAGTTGCTGAAAAGCTTTTCTACTTGCACTGTGTAGCATTCCTCTTTGAGAAGGAAGACTTTTTGTTAATCAGTTTGCATTATTTCCATTTCACATATGGACTAAAAAAAAAAAAAAAAAAAAAAAAGGCATATTAAGGAGTCCTTTGTTTTGTCAAATACCTGACAAGAATGAGTGATATAGCCATTCCTGAGTTCATGGTTTTTCCCTTTGTGGTTCTTAATCCCGTTGCTCATTTTAGTTTTCCATTACATTATATCCTGACCCTGGAAGCCCAGAAAGTACATTTTAAAAGCTCCTAAAAATGGGAATACCATCAGTTTGTATCTTGGCTGTTTTTATCACTGGCCAGCTGAATGACCTGAGGCAGCTTATTGCTTATCTCTGAGCCCCGATTTCCCAGTAATAGAGCAGGCCTGGGAAGCTCTATCTTCCTAAGCTATTCTGAGGAAGAAATGAGAGAACACCATAAAAAGTATTTAGCACACTTTCCAAATAAACAGAAATTGAAAGAATTTGTCACCACGAAGCCAGCCCTACAAGAAATCCTGAGGGGGACGCTCTGAAGGAAAGGTTGCAAGGAACAAAGATACCAGAGACACCACCACAAACATGAACCCTACAAAAGATACAAAGACTCTAAACCCACATATTTCAATACTAACACTGAATGTAAATGGGCTGAATGCTCCAATCAAAAGACATAGGGTAGCAGAATGGATTAAGAAACAAAATCCATCAATATGCTGTCTACAAGAAACTCATTTTAGACGGGAAGATACCTTCAGATTAAAAGTAAGGGGATGGAGAAATATATATCATGCTACAGGAAATCAAAAGAAAGCCGGAGTAGCGATACTTATATCAGACAAACTGGACTTTAAATTAAAGACAATCACAAGAGATGAAGAAGGGCACTACATAATAATTACAGGGTCCATCCATCAGGAAGAACTAACAATCATAAATGTCTACGCACCGAATATGGGAGCACCTAAATATCTAAAACAATTAATCACAAACAGAAACAAGCTTATAGATAAGAATGTGCTAATAGCAGGGGACTTTAATACTCCGCTTACAGCAATGGATAGGTCAACCAGACAGAAAATCACTAAAGAAATAATGGACTTGAAAGACACATTGGACCAGATGGATCTGACGGATATATTTAGAACTTTACATCCTGAGGCCAGGGAATTTACTTTCTTCTCAAGTGCGCATGGCACATTCTCCAAGATAGATCACATACTGGGACATAAAGCAGCCCTCAATAAATATAAAAGAATAGAGATCATACCATGCACACTGTCAGATCACAATGCTTTGAAACTTGAAATCAATTACAGGAAGAAGTCTGGAAAACCGCCAAAAACATGGAGGTTAAAGAACACCCTTCTAAAGAATGAATGGGCCAATCAGGCAATTAGAGAGGAAATTAAAAAATATATGGAAACAAATGAAAATGAAAACACAACAATTCAAAATCTATGGGATGCGGCCAAGGCAGTCCTAAGAGGAAAGTACATTGCTCTCCAGGCCTATTTCAAGAGATTAGAAAAAGCACAAGTCCAAAATCTAACAGCTCACCTAAAGGAGCTAGAGGCAGAGCAACAAGAACGCCCTAAACCCAGTAGAAGAAGAGAAATAGTAAAAATTAGAGCAGAAATAAACAACATAGAGACCAAAGAAACAATTGAACAGATCAATGAAACCAAGAGTTGGTTTTTTGAAAAAGTAAACAAAATTGACAAACCTCTAGCCAGGCTTATCAAAAAGAAAAGAGAGAGCACCCAAATAGACAAAATTATGAATGAAAATGGACTTATTACAACCAACCCCTCAGAAATACAAGCAATTATCAGGGAATACTATGAAAAATTATATGCCAACAAATTGGACAACTTAGAAGAAATGGACAAATTCCTAAACACACACTCACTACCAAAATTCACACGGGAAGAAATAGAAAACCTGAACAGACCCATAACGAGTGAAGAAATCGAATCAGTGATCAAAAATCTCCCAACAAATAAGAGCCCTGGACCTGATGGTTTCCCTGGGGAATTCTACCAGACATTTAAAACAGAATTAATCCCAATTCTTCTCAAGCTATTCCAAAAAATAGAAGTCGAAGGAAAACTCCCGGACTCATTTTATGAAGCCAGCATCACTCTGATTCCCAAGCCAGACAGAGATCCAACAAAAAAAGAGAACTATAGGCCAATATCCTTGATGAATACGGATGCAAAAATTCTCAACAAGATCCTTGCAAATCGAATCCAGCAGCATATCAAAAGAATCATCCACCAAGATCAAGTGGGATTCATTCCTGGGTTACAGGGCTGGTTCAACATTCGCAAATCAATCAATGTGATCCATCATATCAATAAAAGAAAAGATAAAAACCATATGATCCTGTCAATAGATGCAGAAAAAGCATTTGACAAAATACAGCATCCCTTCTTAATAAAGACTCTCGAGAAAGTTGGGATAGAAGGAACCTACTTAAACATCATCAAAGCCATCTATGAGAAGCCTTCAGCTAACATCATCCTCAACGGGGAAAAACTGAGAGCTTTCCCCCTGAGATCAGGAACACGACAGGGATGTCCACTCTCACCACTGTTGTTTAACATAGTGCTGGAAGTCCTAGCATCAGCCATCAGACAACAAAAGGAAATCAAAGGCATCAGAATTGGCAAAGAGGAAGTCAAACTTTCACTCTTCGCAGATGACATGATACTCTACATAGAAAACCCGACAGACTCCACCAGAAGCCTACTAGAACTGATCCAAGAATTCAGCCAAGTTGCAGGGTACAAAATCAACGTACAGAAATCGGTTGCATTTTTATACACCAATAATGAAGCAACAGAAAGAGAAATCAAGAAACTGATCCCATTCACAATTGCACAAAAAACCATAAAATACCTCGGAATAAACCTAACCAAGGATACAAGAGATCTGTATGATGAAAACTATAGAAAACTTATGAAGGAAATTGAAGAAGACACAAAGAAATGGAAAAACATTCCATGCTCATGGATAGGAAGAATAAATATAGTTAAGATGTCATTACTACCTAAAGCACTCTACACATTCAATGCAATTCCAATCAAAATTGCACCAGCATACTTCTCAAAACTAGAACAAACTATCCAAAAATTTGTATGGAACCACAAAAGACCCCGAATAGCCAAAGTAATACTGAAAAATAAAACCAAAACGGGAGGTATCACCATCCCAGACTTCAGCCTCTACTACAAAGCTGTCATCCTCAAGACAGTATGGTATTGGCACAAAAACAGACACATAGACCAATGGAACAGAATTGAGAACTCAGAAGTGGACCCAAAAGTATACAGCCAACTGATCTTTGACAAAGCAGGAAAGAATATCCAATGGAAAAAAGACAGCCTTTTTAACAGATGGTGTTGGGAGAACTGGACAGCAACATGCAGAAGAATGAAACTAGATCATTTTCTCACACCATGCACAAAAATCAACTCAAAATGGATAAAGGACCTGAACGTGAGACAGGAAACTATCAACACCCTAGAGGAGAAAGCAGGAAACAACCTCCTTGACCTCCACCGCAGCAACTTCTTACTTGACACATCCCCAAAAGCAAGGGAATCAAGAGCAAAAATAAACTGTTGGGACCTCATCAAGATTAAAAGCTTCTGCACAGCCAAGGAAACAACCCAGAAAATTAATAGGCAACCAACGGAATGGGAAAAGATAGTTGCAAATGACATATCAGATAAAGGGTTAATATCCAGAATCTATAAGGAACTCACCAAACTCCACGCCCGAAAAACAAACAACCCAGTGAAGAAATGGGCAGAAGACATGAACAGACACTTCTCCAAAGAGGACATCCAGATGGCCAACAGACACATGAAACGATGCTCAGCATCCCTCCTCATCAGGGAAATACAAATCAAAACCACACTGAGATACCACCTCACGCCAGTCAGAGTGGCTAAAATGAGCAAATCAGAGAACTCTAGATGCTGGCGAGGATGTGGAGAAACGGGCACCCTCCTACACTGTTGGTGGGAATGTAAACTGGTACAGCCCCTCTGGAAAACAGTGTGGAGGTTCCTCAGGAAACTAACAATAGAACTCCCTTATGACCCAGCAATAGCACTGCTAGGAATTTACCCAAGGGATACAGAAATGCTGAGGCATAGGAGCACATGTACCCCAATGTTCATAGCAGCACTCTCCACAATAGCTAAAACATGGAAAGAGCCTAAGTGTCCATCAACAGATGAATGGATCAAGAAGATGTGGTTTATCTATACCATGGAATACTACATGGCAATGAGAAACAATGAAATCTGGCCATGTGTAGCAACATGGATGGACCTTGAGGGTGTTATGCTGAGCGAAATAAGTCAGGCAGAGAAGGACAAATACCATATGTTTGCACGTATAGGAGGATTAGGAGGAACTTGACGGAGGAACAAGGGGGAGAAGAAGGGCGGAAATGGTGGGGGAAAGGGAGAGAGGCAAACCATGAGAGACTCTTGAATGCTGACAAAAACTGAGGACTGATGGATGTGGGGGGGAGGGAGGATGGGCATGGAGGAGGGCACTTTGGGGATGAGCACTGAGTGTTATGTAGAAACTAATTTGACAATAAACTATTTGTAAAAAAAAAAAAAAAAAGTATTTAGCACAGTGTATTGATAGATCGAGACACCTTCCGCCTCTCTTGGTTGCTAGATCGGAGCAAATGAAGCAAATAATTCAGCCATTACTTTCAGTGTTTGTTTTTGTTTTGTTTTGTCTTCTTTTTAGCATCCCTGAAGAAACTGATACCCTTGTAATACTCTGCTACTGACTCTGTTCTAGGATCCACCATCAGTCATTAGGGCAGTAAGTACAAAATTGTGGAGCCTCCAGCCTAGATAGGTACTAAGGACTGAAGGAGGTGGGGCAGAGCAGCGCTGGCCCTGGGGAAGGGGAAGGGTATGAGAAGGAAAAGAAAGTCCCTTGCCTCAAGTTAGGCACCCTTATGGCTGGGACACACTGGGTCAGTGAATACGTAACTGGGAGCTTGTGAAGCCCAGGAGGAGACTGAGTCCTTGTGCTTTTAGAGTTGTTGGAAATGCTAAGAGGGCTCTCCCAGTGGCAGAAACTCCCGGTAACTTTGGCTTTCTTTTGGGGAATATAGTAGAGATCGTAAGCCACGGCCAGAAATACTGGAAGAGATGGCTCTACCGGAAAAGGTTTCATGGGGAAAAATGGGGAGAATATAAAGTGAGGGACGAAAGAAACTAAAGCGAAGAGTTCTTTAAGTGCCACTTAAAATCCCCAGACTTCTTAAATCATAGCCTTTTGGGATCACGTGGCATAGACATGCAACTGCTCTGTGCTGTCTTTCTAAAAAGATCTGAACTCTTTTTCCAACAAAGGAATATCTACTGTTTTTACACTTAATCAGCTATAATGAAGGAATATGAAGAGCTGTCATGTGCTTATTAGGGAAAATTATCAGATATTCTTTTATATGATGAAGTAACACACTAAGCTGATAATTCTATAGTGCACACTAAATTACAATTAAAGGCCTTTCTGCTCCACCAGAATCTCATTTATAATCTCTATGGAAATATTCTTCCTGCAGTTATTTCATTTATGCTTCCTTTATCTAATTACTATAATATTGGTTCTGAATCATATTTTCCTAATGTACCCTTATTCAATTATAAAGTTATTTTCAAGTACAGTTACTTTCTAATATCAAAGAATACCACTTGCCCATCTATGCCATTTGTCATGCTTCTTAATTGCAGATTGTTTCTGAGCCCGCTTTTTCCTCCACTTTTAAGTAGGGTGAAACTTCTATAAAACAAAATCTATTGAATTATCCTAGTTTTTTTTTTTTTTTCAAAATAATGGCTTGCAATGAATGTCCTGATCATGAAATGTACAAAATTAGATATTCCCCATTTTATGCACGTTTCATACATCCTATTGTTTTGCTGGGTTTTGAGAAAAACGTACCTGGAAGAAATACTCTTGGATCCCTCATGTTCTGTGTTTTTATTTTCAGGAATGTCTGTTGAAGGGTTATTTCTGACTTGATTCTTTTAGCCTGGAGAGGCCAGGTTAAGAATACGGATGCATGAAAATATTGAGTCAATACAATATCAGCCTCTTTAAGACAGTTTTCTAAAGGTAGGAGGCACAAAGCTTTTAGAAATGACAATGTAGTTTGGCACTCTACAAGTCCATCTGTGTGATTCCCGTGAACAGGGACTGGATGGACCCTTGTAGATGGATGTCTGCACATGAGAGACCCGGTAGCTAATCCGTATCAGTTTGGTTTCCTGTACCAGCTGGGCTCACCAGGGAGACAGACTTACAGAACAAAAAGTTTTTAAGGGTGAGAATTTAAAAAACTTAATGAATGGGCTATGTCTCAATGCAAGTTTATTTCCTAAAGACCTAAGTGACCAAAGGGTGGAATGACTGGTCTCCAAGTTCTCAACGTAAAATAATCTCTTACAAAGATCCAGAGCAATGTGTAATTATCTAAATAGCTTATGCTGCAGTGGTGTCTCAGGAATTCTCAAATTTAGCAAACAACCATTAAACTAAAAAGAGAAGTGTTTCCTATTGAAGACTGTTTCTACTTATTTCAAATTCTCCAACAAGCAAAAATGAAACTGTAAATAACTCCTCTCATTCTTATTCCGTTATAAAATGCTCTGTTGGTTAAATAACTCATTCAAATGAGTGAGTCTCTCTTATTTGTGACTTTTAAAGAGCAATAAATAACTGGATTTCATGACAGCTTGTGATGATGACCAGGATCCCTTATGTGATCTAACCATGGAGTCCTCTGGGCTTCTAGGAAAGGAGGCCACAGGGCCAGAAGCCAGCTCTCCCTCTCCTCTGTCCACTAGATGCCACGGCTGGACCAGCCCTCAAGTGGTCACATGGGTTCTAGGATTTAAAAAGAAAGGTCTTCCATGCAAAGAATTTGGAGCAGAGCTTTGGTCTTTCCCTGAGGCCCTGTTCTCTGGTAATGAGCTGCCCAACCTAGGTTAACAAAGGATTTAGTACTTTATAGTCTTCATTTCATTTATCAGGTCTCTTTAGTTTTGAGAAATCAACTCAGCAATGGTTTTTGTAAGGGGGGGTAAATTACATCATTAAGTATCTATTAATTATAAAATGACATATTTAAATTTTTAAAAAATGTTTTATTTATTTTTGAGAGAGAAAGAGAGAATGAGCTGGGAGAGGCAGAGAGAGGGAGACACTGAAGAGGGAGAATCTGAAGAGGCTCCAGGCTCAGAACTGTCAGCACAGAGCCAGGCGTGGGGCTCTGACCCATGAACCATGAGATCATGACCTGAGCTAAAGTCGGACGCTTAACCAACTGGCCACCCAGGTGACCCTAAAATTACATATTTTAAAATTAAGGAAAAAAAGAAAATCATTAGACCAGTCCTATGAGGCTTACTCACTATGCCCTTTTCACATGTGAGGTCTCTGCAGAGTAAGATAACTTGTCCAAGGCCACACTGAAGGATAGAGTCAGAATTCCTTCCTAGAGCTCTGTATTTGGACTACACTGCACCACACCTTTTGATACCCAGTTGTCCTTTACTTTTCACCTAGATTTGGCCAGCTCATGCATGGCCTTTCATCTTGGCCTCGTCAAGGGCCATCACCCCTCCCCCTCCTCACGTAAACCTTCCCGGCTGCAGCCACAGGGGATACTGTGGAATTACTCTCTGATTCCAGAACATTTTCATTACCTCAGAAAACCTCTACGTGTGTATATTCATATGTACAAAATCGATATGGATAAGTGTTATTTCATTTAACAATATTGTGTCTTACTTACTATGCAGGATGAATGTTGATATTATCTTCCATTCCATTTCATTCCATCAATTCCATTACATGAAAAAAAACAAAACAACAACAACAACAACAAAAACCTTTGGGCAGCTGGGTAGCTCAGTCCGACTTCAGCTCAGGTCATGATCTTGCAGTTCATGGGTTCAAGCCCCACACTGGGCTCTGTGCTGACAGCTCGGAGCCTGGAGCCTGCTTCGGATTCTGTGTCTCCCTCTCTCTCTGCCCCTCCCCTGCTTGCACTCTGTCTCTCTCTCTCAAAAATAAATTAATATTAAAAATTTTTGTTTTAAAAATCTTGCAGTGACTCACCACACCGATGCCGTGTCCCATCATTCGAGGTGTAACAGAGTTGGGGAAACTTTGCCCTACATGATGGCAGGTCTCCCTGTCCTGCATGTCCCAGCACCAGTTTCTTTGCCTTGCAAGACGCTGCTCAGCACCTGGGCCGCTACTTGGTGAATTATTTGTCCTCCGGGTAAAACTTTATATTCCAGGAAGGCAGAGCCTGGACCGGCCTTGTTTCGACTCTACCCCCAGCGCCTGGTGCAGTGAAGGAGTAGCTACACAGTAACTATCCGTGGACTGAGTCAGTGTGTGCCTCGAAAGGGAAAAATAAACCACCACCCTCCTTTTCTTTAGTGTTCACAGAAGCAAAAGGAAATGCAATAAAAGTACCATCTAGCCCTTAGTACCAGTGTAAGCCAGCAGATCTGTAGCCTGCTCTTCCAAATAGGGACTTGGCCTTGAATTATCCATACAGTGTCTCAGTGCTTCATTCACCTTGCCTTACAAATTCAGCTTGAGCAGCCGGTCGCCAGGACCCTACAGCGGAGCTCTATCAAACACATGAACAGCGGGGGCCCAACAAAAAGCCTCAGCAAAAGCTTCGCTGTGAATCGGCCAGCAACGGCGTGTCCTCACCCTCCCCTGCGGCCCTCCACTCCCCACCCCGCGCCCTCTACCTGTCCTTGCCAGTCTCCTGCTTGAAGAGCTCATCGAACTGCAGCATCTTGTGGCGCGTGGTCATAAAGGCCTTCAGGCGCGGCAGCACGCGGCTCAGGAGCTGCAGGTTGTTGTAGACCTGGCCCTTGCCGTCGCGCCGCATGTAGCTGCTGGGGCCCCAGAAGATGAACACGGTGCCCTGGCTCACGTTGAGCAGGTCCTGGCGGTTGCGGAGGATCCTCTGGATGCTAGAGTGCGCGATGACCCTCAGGCTGGTGCGGTTGCCCACGTCGCGCCCGTAGCCGCGTGTGGGAGCGTCGTTCATGCGGATGACGCACTCGGTCTGGTCGATCTGCGGGCCCTGTCGGCTGCGCAGCAGATGCCCCGAGCTGGTCACTAGGGCACAGTCCCTGCAGTGCATTTTCAGGGGCTGGAAGGCAGAGGGAGAAGGACACCATCAGCAGGCAACCCTCTCATGGCACTGCCAGGTGATTTCACGGCCTCAGAAGGCGGCCAGTCTTCCCTCTCCTGCCTCCCATGCCGGAATAGACTTGTCCTGCTATTACCTCATCCACTCTTACATTCTCCCCCAGATTGGCGACAAGGGGCATTTGACAAGATGTAAAGAGAGCTTGCACTGACTTGTCAAACAATGGGCTCTAGGCTTTACTGATAATCCCCATAACCCAGCAAGGTTGCTTCACTGCCATTTTACAGATGGGAATTCTCAAGCTCGGAGAGGTTAAAGAATTTGCTCAAGGATGTGTAACTAGGAAGTAATCAAGTCACGCTTTCAAACCCAGGTCTTTCTGAATCCAATGTTACCCCAAACTGAAGTAAAGACTCTACTACATTTTGCTAGGACGATAGATCTTAGCTCACTTTATTGAAAGCTAAGTGTTTATCAATATTCTTGGCTGCTGTACAAATATGTTTATCCTAAATAAACATCGTCTGAGAATCACAGGGGGGAAGACATGCAAATTGTAATCCCTTGGATGCCATAATTTTGAAATGACAACTAGGACAGTTTTTCCCATTTTAAGGGGAGAGGGAGTGAAGTTGAGCTGGTCTATCTTCAAAAATGTAAAAAAAAAAAAAAAGCCTCAAGCTCAGAGCCACAGACCTTGAAAGTTGTGGCTGTGTGGTGCCCACCAAGGACAACTCCAAGGACAATGCTCATTTCAACCCTGAACCAATGATTTGCTTTCTGAACACCTATGCTCTGACAAATTAAACATTCCCCTGTTTGTGTTTAATGAGAAATATCTCTTAGTTGCTGTTTGAAGATAATGTAATTAGGACCTGAGGCCAAGGCCAGCAAGTGCCTAAGAAAATTACAATCAAAAATGTTCTGAAGGAAAGTAGCATTGTTAGACTTGCCCCAGAGCCTCTGCCCTTCCTCCCTGTTAACTCTGAACAGGGCACACTGGTTCCCTGCATAATCTCAGGAAGCTGGATCCAGTTTAGTGCTTATATTTACTTGGGGGTTCCTGAACTATAGCTCTGCCATCAGAAACAGACGATGGCACCCGAGGACAGCCACCTTTCCTCGCCACATAATGGCAAAGGGCACCAGCTCTGGGAGCTTACGAGACAGACCCAGCCTCATCTCCACTATCTATTACCTGTGGGACCTTGGTAAGCTACTGACCTCTGTAAATCTCAGGTTTCTCATCTCCAGATGAGGATAATTAATGCCCCATTCTACCTTGGGAGAATTGAAATACACACATTACACTGGGCCTTTTGCAATTGTCAATACTTGGCCTGTAAAAATAGCAACTGCAGGCAGTTGAACCCAAACCTTACCATCGGACCTGGCACAGTGATCATTCAGTAACGACAGCTGCTATTGGGATTATCTGTCAGAGTGGAGTGCACTGCAGATACTCACTAAATCAGTACTGATCACTTTGGGTTGATAACTGACATACAAGCTTATGAAATGGAGACTCTACCATTGCAAATTCTCATCATTCATTTGACATCCAAGTACTCTGAGGTGACAGGCACTATGATGGGCAGTAAGAATGCAAGTGGAACGAAACAGCAGAACCCTTCAAACTTTATCCTTTAGTGAGGGACAGCGGGTCAGCAAAGGCTCACAGTAAAGTATGCCAGCATGAGAAGGGGGACTGTGTGAAAGTGTTAGTAAATGGGTCTATATTTAGAGCACAGCACGTTGGGGGACATGAAAGAAAGGGCACTTTCCCTAATTGTGATTAGATATCTCCATGTGCCAGGCACTCTTCTGAGCTTTTTATATAGTTGCATTAATTCCTCAGATAACCCCTTAAGAAAGATATTATATTAACCCTCCCCCCCGTATTTTACTAATGAGAATATTGAGGGATAGAAAAGCAAGACCATACAGTTAGGAAGTGGAAGAGCCAGAATTCAAACCCAGAAAATCAGACTGCAGAGCCCATGGGATTAACCATCATGGTTAATGGCATCCCAGTGCAGTAGAGTAAATAGAATATAGAAGAAATGCCCTAAGATGTTTTCTTAATTCATCGTCTTCTTCTTTTCCTCTCTCAACCCCAGAAGCTAAGTGATGCTGTTTCTTAATCATTAGTGCTGTTACTGCTTTCAGAGCATTGGGCTGGGTGGATGCAGTAAAATGACAAAAGTCTTGTATCCAATACCTCCATTCCTTGGAGCCCCATTAACAGTAGACCCATCCATCTAGAGAGTGAAATGTACTTAAGACCAAATCTTCCTTTTGAGGAAGAGTCACATTACAGATGTGTAGAAAGTGGCCCCCATTTCCTTCAGGGAAACTCCTGGAACCTGGAACACGAGGCCCTTCTGAATCCCCTGAGCGGTTTGAGGGGCAAGTTCACGGGCCAAAGGATGGCAGAAATACTTAATTTTCCCTTTTCTTATTTTACCTGCATATCACATACATACTGAATGAAGAGGGAAAGTTAAACGATCTATTCAATCATAGAGTTCCTACCATGTGTCAGACACTGAACTTGGTGATATAGATAAAAAGACAAATGAGATCTTGTCCTTCCTCTCAAGGAAGCACACAATCTAAGGCAAGAGTGCCCCCAGATAAATAATTACAGGACTGTGGAGTAAGTGCTCTAATAAAGTCAAGTACAAGGGGCCATGGGGCCAAAGGCGAGAAAACATTTGAGCCCGTCTGGAAGAGCTAGAGAGGCAGGAAGACAGCTGTGGAAGGTCTGTGCAATGGAAACCAACGGAAGAGATTACGTTAAAGAGCCAGTGGTCAGTGGCGTCATGAGACATGATAGGACAAGCGAAACCAAACTTGGAAAGTGTTCTTTGGATTTGGCGGCCTCAGCCAAAATCAACTCAATGGAACAGAAGTGGCAGAGCCTGGTTTCGGTCGGCTGTGAGGACGTGGAGGCGGATACTTGGCACAAGGAGGGCTGACGGAGGGTTGCCGGCAGGGCAGATGCTGACACTTGGGCTGACCAGCCCACCCAGTTTGTTAGGGGTTGTTTGGGTTTCAGCACTGAAAGTCCTGTGTCCTGGGAAAGCTCTACTTGTGGGGAAGCCCCCTAAAAAAATTCTTACAAAATTGACAGAAGCATCTGCAAATATCACATCACTCAGTGAGGATTAGGGATTAGGGGAGACCCAGGGTCTGAATTTTACAAGTCATGTCCTTGACTTTCTCACCCGTGAGACAAAGAGGAGGTCAACCAGATACTTGTGACCACATGACATTCATTCATTCATTCATCTGAAAGACACGGAGCACTCGGTACACCCCTGAGGTACTGTGTAGCTCAGTACATTTGTTTAATAAGGTCACTTTGTAGGACTTCATCTTATTGGACCCTATAACCAGGGAACCTGCTTTTTCTCATCAGACTCACCTAGAATTATTGCCTTGAAATTTTGAGTTTGACTGATCATTGCGAGACATTGTGCTTCCTTTTCCTGGGGAAAACATTCTGAAGAAAAGTCCCAGCATCTGTTTCCCCCATAATTAATTACTCTGCTGTGATTCTCAGAGCACAGGCTGGCTGACAGGTGAAACCTGGGTCTCCTACGGAGACTGAGGTGCCTTCTCTCTGTCTCTTATGTGCGCGTGAGGCCAGTGGACAGCCCTTTCAGGGAAGGTCACGGTTCCTGATGGTGCCATACTGATCCTCTGTGTTAACCGGGCACCCTCAGAGCACATCGGGTCCAACCAGTCCAGAAACCCCTCCCTCAAGGTTCCCGTCCATCTGCCTTAGCTCCGAGGTTGATTACCTCAGGCGACAACACCCACTCTTCGAGTTGTGCAGACGCACCAAACAATGCAAAAAAGACTGAAGTCTGAATTATGCCTTAAGTGTCTTTTGGTAAGTGGTGCCAATAAAATGACAATAGCTGTTCTAAACATAATGTTACATTTCCCGCAGCTGAGAAGAGCATGTACCAAAGGCTGAATCACTTCCAAAGGAGGAAATGAAGTCTGTTTTCTGCATTTGGAAGGACTGATGACGCCTTGGGAGGCAGGGTGACTAGAAATTATACAAACGCTGTGACCCTGTTTCTCAGGATGCATTATAGTCCTCCGAGAGAACCATGCTCCTCCACATCTCAGTATGATTATAATCCTTAGTGTCTTAATGATATGGGTGGAAATATGCATGCCTTGGTGAGTTAAGATTCCTGAGGCAGTGTTCACATATTCTTCCCTGAAGCACTCAGATGCTGGGCTGATGAATCACTAAGCAGAGGACGGGAAGGTCAACTTGCAGTTCTGCTAGCGGCCTGGGAGATAAAACTCCATGGAGGATGCAAGAGTGGGAGGCAGCTCCCAGCGAACTCACTGGCTAGCAAGGCCTTCTCTCCCACTTCCTCCTCACAGTGTTCAGTCTCCCTGATTCTTGGGGACATTTTCCTTAAAGCCCCATTTAGTGAGGTATTCCGTCCTATGGTAGGAAACACGGGCACTCATATAAGGTCACTGCGATCTTGGTAATCCGCTTGCTTCCTGACCCATCAGAGGCGCTCAATTAATACGGAATAAAAGGATGGGCTGATAAGTGAGTGAGTGAGACCCAATCACCTGCCTTCTCTGTTCCCTGAGAAAACCAACCTGCTGAGACATTAAAAGAAGGCATAAGGGATGCCTGGGTGGCTCAGCTGGTTAAACGTCCGACCTTTGATTTCAGCTCAGGTCATGATCTCGTGGTCATGAGATCGAGCCCCCTCATCGGGCTCTGCACTGGGTGTGCAGCCTGCGTGGGATGCCCTCTCTCCTCTCTCTGACCCTCCCTGGCTCTATACATACATACATACATACATACATACATACATACACACACACACACAAATAAAAATTAAAAATAAGAAGACATAATGTGGCACCCTAACCAAACATTTGCCTAAAGACCCCAGCCCTCTGCGCTAACGCCACAGAGAGAAAAAGGGGGAGTGCAATGTGGAAACCTCTGTCTGGAGAAAAGGAAGCTATGGCCATTTGCCTCAGGACAGCCTCTTCGTCCAGGGAGCTATAATGGCCAGGGCTGAGGGCGCTGCCTGGAATTAATGGCTGACTAGGAAAATGGCCCAGGACACAGTGAGGGCCATTAAGCCCAGCCAGTTATTAATCCCCAGTAAGAACTTGATACCAAGGTCATTAGAGCAGTTGTGAAGTAAAAAATGCCCAGGAAAGTCTACAGCGCATGGACGCCACTGATGCTTGAGCTGCAGCTTCGTTAGGCCCGAGCACGTGGCACGCAGGGGCCTTAGGGAGGTGGGCAGGCTGGCTCCCCGGAGAGAGCGTCCACAGGGCACACACACGCAGCTCACCATTTTATTTTTGCTGTCACTCTTGCTCCCTGCTAGTGCATAAGCATTTGCTGTCATCCCAGTACCTAGGACCAGTGTCTACAACTGACTAGGGACTCAGGAATGTTTTAGAATATTTTAGAAGGTGTGAATGAGTCTCTCCTTTCACCCCGTCCCCCGCAACCCCCCACCACACCAGAGAATAGGGGAGCATGACAACTTGCATCACAACTTACTCCTTTGGGCTCAAGCGACAGAAGCAATCCCTGCTTGAGAAAGCACGCTCTGGGAATCAAGGTATGATTTCTGTCACAGCCCAGAGAGCAAGAGCAGAAGGAATTCTCCCCATGACCCAGCTGATGCCTCCTGAGCTTTTCTTAAGAGAATAGACCAGGCCAAGTCAAATTAAACTTGACACCTAAAACGATCAGTGATGTCCTTGCAAACATTTGCAGCATGGCAATCTCAGGCTTCACTTTTTAAAATTCTGATTTACTTGGCAGAGGGAAAGGTACCTCAGAGCATAATGTCCATTAGCTCAGTAATGAGACCAGTCTTGCTCTGGGAGCTGCTTGTTGGTCTGGAGCAAACATAAGATATATTAAATGGCTTCAGGTATTTCAAGAATCTCTGCACTTTTCAATCTGATGTTTTCCTGTAATTACGGGGCTTTTATTAGCTGTCAATCTCAGTTCAGCTTGACATGGGTATAAGCCACACTGATTATTTAATGTGATTCCCTAGAAAAATGTTACTCTTTCAAGCTGTTCTTCTCTCTCAATGACAAGCCCACCCACTAGCCTTCACTACCAACCTTCAACACCACCTCTCGTGTTTTCCATCCACTGGCTGCCTTCGGATGGAAGAGCTCCATGGGCTCCATGGGCAGAAGGTGGCGCTGAGCAGTATTTAAAATAAGGCCTTTGGGGCGCCTGGGTGGCTCAGTCAGTTAAGCGTCTGACTTCGGCTTACCTCATGATCTCACAAGTTGTGAGTTCGAGCCCCACATCAGGCTCTGTGCTGACAGCCCGGAGCCTGGATGGAGCCGGCTTCAGATTCTGTGACCCTCTCTCGCGCTGCCTCTCCCCAACTCACGCTCTCTCTCTTAAGAATAAATAAACATTTAAAAATTAAAAAAAAAAATATGGCCTTTGGAGTCACTAGCTTGAATCTGCTTCTTCTACTCCTTAGATGGATAATTTGGGTGAAGTGGCTTAGTTTTTCTGAGTCTGCGTTTTCTCATTTGTAATATGAATATAGTAAAACCAATCTCAAAGAGAAGGTTTGCCATCTCAATTAATGGCACACCTTCCACCCAGTTGCTCAAGACAAAATTCAAAAATCACTCCTTTTTGGGGCGCCTGGGTGGCTTAGTCGGTTAAGCGTCCGACTTTCGCTTAGGTCATGATCTTGCGGTTCGTGGGTTTGAGCCCCGCATCTGGCTCTGTGCTGACTGCCAGCTCAGAGCCTGGAGATAATTTCAGAGTCTGTATCTCCCTCTCTCTCTGACCCTCCCCTGCTCAAGCTATCTCTCTCTCTCTCTCCTAGAAATAAATAAAAAAAAATATTAAAAAAAAATCACTTTTTTTTTAAAGTTTATTTATTTTGCAAGGGGATGAGGGAGGGGCAGAGAGAGAGAGAAAGAGAGAGAGAGTGAAAGAGAATCCCAGGCAGGCTCCATGCTGTGAGCAAAGGGCTCAATGGAGGGCTTGATCCCGAAAACTGTGGGATCACGACCTGAGCCAAAATCAAGATTAGAATGCACAACCAACTGAGCCCCCCAGGCGTCCTGCAAAGCTCACTCTTGATACCTCCCTCTCTCCACCTGCTACAACTCTTCCAGCCCTATTGGGTCTATCTGCCTACATGTATATCCCAAACTTACCACTTCTTGATGAATAGCTTCACTGGCAGAAATCTCAGAGATTGTCTAGGCCGATAATTTTCAGGGTGTGGCTCCCAGAACAGCAGGGACAACAAAGTCTGGGAACTTTCCAGGAATGCAAATTCTCAGACCTCATCCTAGACCTACTGAATCAGATGCTCTGAGGGGGGCCCAGCAATCTGTGTGTTCCCCGAGGGATTCCTCATGCATCCTCAAGGTTGAGAACCCCTGGACCAGGCCCGTGTTCTCATTTTACAGAGGCAGAAGCTGAAAGTCAAGAGGTTATGTGATTTGCTCAAGGCCACACCCAAAAAGCAGCACCCGGGTTGAGCTGCAGGTTTCCTCACTCCTGAAAATTTAAGAAAATCCACTTATGTCCATAGGCTGTTCAAAGTCACTGGGGACTCACTGTAAAGGAATCATGGATTAGTAATACACTGAAGCTGTAACCTACAAATGGAAGTAACTTTGTGACAGAAGATGAACAAGAAGGACCACTCCTTACTGGAGAAGCTACCCTCAGCAGGACCGGCTGCCTCCGTACCACCTGCCTGCTTATCTAGAATAAGCAACCAGGAATGGCTACACAGCATGCAAGCCTCCCCGCCGGGGAAAGCACCGAATGCCTCTATGCTCTTGCCCCACAAAGTGGCCACTGTGGTTTCTCTCCAGCCAGCGCAGACCCTCAGATGTGTGGCCAGACTCAGACGTCTGCTGGGGGTTGAACTGTGTCCACCCCAACAGGCCCTTTCCACACACACACACACACACAGAGCTATGTTGAAGTCCCATCTGTGCACATGACCTTATGTGAAAAAAAAGATTTTTTGCAGATGTAATGAACATGTAAGTCAAGATGTGGTCACACTGGATTAGAGCAGTCCTAGTGCCCTTAGAAGAAGAAAGTCTGGGGGCGCCTGGGTGGCTTAGTCGGTTAAGCGTCCGACTTTCGCTTAGGTCATGAGCTCGCGGTTCGTGGGTTCGAGCCCCGCGTCGGGCTCTGTGCTGACTGCCAGCTCAGAGCCTGGAGCCTGTTTCAGTCTGTGACCCCCTCTCTCTCTGATCCTCCCCTGCTCACGCTGTCTCTCTCTCTCTCCTAGAAATAAATAAAACATTAAAAAAAAAAAAAGAAGAAGAAGAAAGTCTGAGACACAGAGACACACAGGGACAACAGCAGGTGATGAAGGAGGCCGAGAATGCACTGAGGCCTCTGCTGGCCGATGGACACTGAGGAAGCTGTCAGGTGCAAGGTAGGAGGAGTCTTCCTTACAGCTTTCAGGGAGAGCCTGGTTTTGCTAAGGGGAAAGTCTTTGCCTTGATCTCAGACTTCCAGCTGCCATATATATCGTGAGAGAACACATTTCAGTGGTCGTAAGACAACCAGGTTGTGGTCATTTGTTCTGGCAGCTCTGGAAACAAATACACTGCTACCAACACAGTTTGCCCCCTGCCTCCCACCACCCTACTGGCCCCCCACCTACCAGTCCTTCTTCAGGGTCTGGCGGCTTTCTCTCTTATAGCGCACGCTCCACAAAGCTGCAAGGGTGAGAATTTTAAAGTACAGGGCACGCCACCCTCCTTCCCCACTTGAAGAGTAAACTGCAAATTGTTTGCCTGGTTGGAATCTCGCCGCCTCATGGCCCTCAGCTCACTTCACTTGCTGTTCTCAGCCCCACAGACTCCTGATCCCCTTTCTGCCACTGGGATACATCAGGCGTTCATTCCTCCTCTGTGTCTGGACTTAGCTTCTTCGATTATTCACATGCCCCACTCCTTTTCATCTCTCAGGTCTCAGCTTAAAAGTCTTCTCCTCCAGGAGGCCCTCTCTGACTGCTTTAATTGGAAGCGGCCTCCCCCCACTTATCACATAACAGCGTTCTGTGCTATTAACCACATATAACACTGACAAAGAGTTCAGCTGGATAGCAATACATACAGCATCGAACTTAATCCTGAAAACAGCCTTGAAAGGAAGGTTCTACCATTGTTCTCATTTTTATCAGATGAGGAAGTTGAGCTACAAGTTTATCATGATCCTGTTATTCACGATCCTGTTTACGTCCTCTGGCACCCACCACGGCCTCTAATGATTTACATTTTTAATTTCTTTATTGTCTGTCCCTGCCACTAAAACACGAGTGCCATGAGAGCAGAGATCGTGATGTATGCATGAGGTATTTCACTTCCTCACTTTCTCTGCAAGCAGTAGATGATTCTTCTCTGTCCAGAAAAGGTGTGGATGAGTTGTCAGAGAGACAAGCCCATTTCTCGAGCCTGTTTCTTCTCTGGCATGCTAGTACGGGGCTGATGTTACACACTGGCTCACCCCGCAGCCTTTCAGTTAATTCCCTGCTGTGATTTCCTTCAAAGGTCACTCCCATATGCAATTACTTCCTCTAAGAGGAGACTGGATATAAAGGCCCCCTGTGCTCATTAAAACAAACAAAAAGCTGCATTTTTATTAGAGGAAGGTGATATTTAATGCCGCCAGACAAACCAGATTCCACAAAACTGGCTTCTCTGGCCTCTGCCGCATTTGCAAAGGCTTACCATAAACACAGCAGAGTCCAAATCTGGGAAGGTAACTGATAGTGGATGGTCACAAGTAACAGAATTATGAGAATTTGGGACTTCCACATATAGTTGGAGGGGGGCAAAAAGCTATGGTTACAGCAGACCAAATGAGAAAAAAATTCTAACTGGACAGAAGATTAAATCTGTAGTTAAAGTAGAAAGAGCACATTGGCTTGGGAGTCAGACCTGGGTTCAAATCTCAGTTAAGTCATTTATTGGTAGGTACTTCCCTACTCTCAGCCTCAATTTTCTCATCTGTAAAATGGTATGGTAATCGCACAATAAGGTGTAAATAGTACTACACTCATGGCTTCATTGTTACAGATACAAAAAGGAAATCTCTTGAATAACTGGTTTCCTGACCCTCTTTGTATCCAGTCACTCACCGAGCCACAAACTCAACCTGTTGTATCTCTGGTGAATTTGATCTTTTCTACCCACCTGTACCTCAGTTCCCCTTGACCCCACCCCTGGCTCAACCCGCTATGTTCACCGGATCACTGCCAGTCCTCCCACATACACTTCGAATATCCACAGGTGCCAAGGTGGTCTCTCTAAAATGCACATAATTACAACCTAAATGTTAGGGGTCCCTAAATCCCCAAATTCCTTAGTTTCCTCCAATTGCTTTGAGGCAAGTTCTTTCCAGTGGCCACTAAACCCTCATACTTTGCTAAGTTCTGTATCCTCACCCCTTGCAGCTCTCCATACTCCAATCACACTGACTTTTAAGATTTTTTTTTAATGTTTTATTTATTTCTAGGAGAGAGAGAGAGAGAGACAACGTGAGCAGGGGAGGGTCAGAGAGAGAGGGAGTCACAGACTGAAACAGGTTCCAGGCTTTGAGCTGGCAGTCAGCACAGAGCCCGATGCGGGGCTCGAACCCATGAACCGCAAGATCATGACCTAAGCGAAAGTCGGACGCTTAACCAACTAAGCCACCCAGGCGCCCCATACTGACTTTGACTTTGTAGTCCAAGTGGCACTATTCATACTGCTTTGCCTCGGAGCCTTTACACATGCTTTCTCTGGAAACTGCACTTCCTCTGTTGTAAACTGGAACAATAATATCTACCTCACAGTGTTATTTTGTGGCTGTATTGAAATAATAATAACATTCAAAGTCCCCCTTCCCTACTTCCTCTCTCCTGACTTTTGTAATTCCTTCATCACTCATTCAAAGCATCAGATCCTCAGAGAAACGTCTCTAAATTCCAGGACTAGCTTAGCACTCTGTTTTTCCCTTTATAATTCTCACCATGTCTGTAATCACTAATTCAGTGTCTCTCTTCCCCACAAAATGGCAAGGGTCTTAAGAACTGGGTTCATGTTGGGGCACCTGGATGGCTCAGTAGGCTGAGCCTCTGACTCTTGATTTCAGCTCAGATCATGATCTCACAGTTCATGGGATCAAGCCTGGCATTTGGCTCCGCTCTGATAGGTACGGAGACTGCGTGGGATTCTCTCTCCTCTCTCTCTGCACCTCCCTGACTCTCTCTGTCTCTCAAAATGAAACTTAAAAAAACTGGGTTCATGTATTTGTTGGGTTTAGGTCACTTTTACTTCCCCAGGTCCTAATATATAGTAGGTTATCATTAAATATTTGCTGCACAAGTAGCTAAATTAGTTCCTGCGGGTAAGGGGAGCATTCTAGAACCACAGACTCACCCAAGCTTTCTCTTTGGTTTTCACTTCCATTTGGTGTGCCCAAGTATAGACCAAGAGACACAATCATCTAAAATCAAATATTTAATTTAGTGCATATACTTAATCTTCTCACAGAAGCTGAGTAGTACAAACTGAACTGATCACTGTAGCCTTACATTCTATTCACTTTATTATCTAAGCATAAGGGAGTTTTCAAAATGAGTCATTATTTGAGGCTCTGGACACTGACTACTGCCAAGTAGCAAATAACCAGATTGTGTCAGTGTTGACACTTTGGTTCTCGAGCTGATGGCTTGTTTATTGAACTGCCTACTTTAGGGGCTCCGAGAGTGGAAGAATGGTCATCAGCAGCCTGAATAACAACTCAGCACCCCAGCTGGAAACACACAAGTAAACAAAATCATAATTTTTAACTTTGCCAAGCTCAGTAAACACCATCATGATGCGCTACCAGTAAGGCAGCCATTAGTTAAATAAATAAAGCACAAAGCCAAGAACAGGATTATTGATGCTGGCACAGTATACTCATTTGCTGACCACTGATGGACATTAGCTGTGATGTACACACTAGGGAGGTACTTTGCCACCTGCTTTAATTTGCTAAACATCATGCATCCTCTGGGCCACAGAATTACTTACTTTGTATTAGTGAAAAATCACCTTTTCTTCTTTTCCCTTTTCATTTGCTCAATACCTAGTTATTAAGTACCTACTCTCTGTGTAATGGAAACTCTTGGGCCCGCTGCCCAGGATGCAACTGCCTTCACTCCTCTGGCTACGCCTCGACCTGGCGAGGTTGTAAAATGCAGGGAAGCTGTTCCCAGCAAGAAGCTCTGGGCTTTTTCAAGAAGCCTGGGAGTGGATGAAGGTAGCATTGATCGCTGAAGAGAGTTTCAGTTCTTTTTTTTTTTTTTTTTTTTTGGAAGAGGTGCCTTTTTTTGGACAAAACAAAACAGAACCAGAGAAGATTTTTATCCAGTCTCCTTCTTTTCTTGATACTCCTCTTTTGACTTTGTCCATATTTTCAGATCTCTTTCTAGATTACACTCAAGCATGTTAGCAGATCCCTAACTCCTTGGAGACGTTCAGGATCCTGACTCGTGGCTTCAGTTCTACTCAGTGGAGATGTCTCCTCTATTCTAGCTCTTCCTTCGTTCATACTGTATTCCAACTCCCTGGAATCCTGTGGATTGTTTTATTTCTATTGATAGTGCTACTAAGAACCTGGCCCTGTAAGTGCCAAAATAACAACAGTAATGACCACCAACTGTCATCAAGAAACTTTTTATATTATTATAATCATTACGACCTCAGTTAAATTCTAAAGTAAACTGGCAAGGTTCATATTACCTCCCACCTTGGCTTATATTTGAGGAAATAGAGGTTCAAGGTTAAATTGTTAAAGGTCCTAGACTTTCTAAGGCACAGCCTGTTTGGCAGCTGGGTCAATCCCACTCCCAAGTGTGGGCATGCTCCGTCCACTAGAACAGACAAAACAGAGTTGAGTGGAAGATTTGTAAAGAAAAGAAGATTGAAGGGTCTGGAGAGAAGAAGAAAGAAAATCTACAGCAGGTAGCAACCAGTAGATGACAAGGATGGTGGGAGAATGCAAAAAGCATTGGAAAACATAGACATTAGAGGCACTGAGACAACACAGTGACTGTAACAATTCTTAAGGGGACAGGAAGACTAAAGAGAAAATTCAGACCAGCCTAGAATTCTGGAAGCATTCAGTGCGGAAACAAATATTTCCACACCACTCAAAAGCCATCTGCATACAACACACTGCATTATAATAAGTGACATTCATAATGGGGATCCTAAATCATCAAGAAAAGCTTAAATTAAGTTAAGCTTTGTTCACTTAGGTAGGAATGTATAAAATCAATTTGGAACCTTCAAGAATAATTTAGACAAATACAATTTGGTGTTAAAAGGGACTATGCTTATGTTATTTTATTTTAAGCCTCATTTGTTCATAAAACTCATTCCTCAACCATGCTTCAAAGTGAGGTGCTAGACTGCTCTGAAAAGTTATTGCTGAAGGGTAAATAAGCTTTTTTTTCCTCATTCAGGTGTGATAGACTTTCACCAAAATTCATGTTTCCTTTCCCCAGTGTAGTCATAGATGGAAGTGGCTGCTCGGTCACAAGTCACATTCCTTGTCCCCGTGCCCCTAAGCGGGTCTTGAGCCTCCCAATGAAATCGGAGCAGAGGTCATCGGAGAACTTAAGAAGCAGGTGCCTTCTCCACTCTCTGGCCCCTTCTGAGGTCTTGATAAACACGGCACAGGGAACTTGGAAATCACCTGTCAAAGACGGCAAAGCCAAAGATTGAAAGAAGACCAATTCCTTGAATCATTGCTTAAATCAGAGATGTTAGGAACTCCTACTTTTTTGACTAAGTGAGCAATGATAAAGAAACCATCATTTTGGAACTATTATATATTTTATAAAGCAGGCAGTATAACTAATTATTCTATTATGCAGCCAGAAAATGTTCTTTTTTTGTCTACTTACTTAGTGGCTATAGTATAAGAACCACATTTTCTTTTTAAAGTATAACTCTGATCATATCACTCCAGCTAAAAGATCTTCCATAACTCCCTATTACCTGTAGAGAGAAGTCTGCAATATATATATACCATGGGAGATGGGGCAGGGAGGGTGGGAGAGATAGAGAGATAAAGAGAGAGAGAGAGAGAGAGAGAGAATGAATTAAGCAGACTCCACGACCCTGGAATCATGATCTGAGCCAAAATCAAGAGTCAGATGCTCAACCGATTGAGCCACCAAGGCACGCTAGGAAGTCTGCATTTCTAAAAGTGACCCTTTATATATTATTTTTTACTGATCCATTTCAAGAACTCCGAACTCATCAAATGGGACCACCACTCATTTATTCAAATGTTATGTCCTTGTCTTTGCCCACAGAGTAGCCTCCTTCTGGAATGACTCTAGTCACTAAAGCCTACCATAACTTAGGGTCCTATGTCAAGGCCAACTGATCAACAAATTATCCTTCATTCCAACAACTGCTTGAATTCAAATCCCATCACTTACCAATTGCCGACTTCGGCAAATTTCTCACCTTCCCTGTGCCTTAATTTCTTCATCTATAAAATAAAGACAATTATAGAAACTATTTTAATAAGACTGTGAGGGTTCAATGAGTTAATTCACAGAGGGCCCTTGGCCTGCTCTCTGCCATCAATATAACCCACTTCATACTGCAAATTACTTCTCCACCAATCTTTTTAAAAAAAAAATTTAACATTTATTCATTTTTGAGAGACATGGTGCAAATCGGGGAGGGGCAGAGAGAGAGTGAGACACAGAATCTGAAGCAGGCTCCAGGCTCTGAGCTGTAAGCACAGAGCCTGATGTGGGGCTTGACCTCATAAACCATGAGATCATGACCTGAGCCGAAGTTGGACGCTTAACCGACTTAACCGACACCTAGGTGCCCCTCACCAATCTTGACCAGTCATGTGTCACCTCCTTGGGAAGCAGAGGAACTCTCCATTTTTGTGTCCCATACTGTCCTGCAAAGTGGCTCAATTAAATACAGAAGATGTGTAATAACTACTGGTTGAATGGAAGAATACATGAGTTTCTAAAGCTGCCAGAATTGGATTTCATTTTTCCATTTACTCATGTGGTTTTTTGAGGGGGGAGGGGCAAGAGGAGAGGAAATGAGAGGATCTTAAGCAGATTCCATGCTCAGCATGGAGCCTTATGTGGGGCTCCATCTCACAAACCATGAGATCATGACCTGAGCCAAAACCAAGCGTCAGCTGCTTAACCAACTGAACCACCCAGTTCCTCCCATTTACTCACTATTTGCTTAGAAGACTATGTTTTCCTATAGCTTGAATTCTACTCAGAGAATGACAAATTTTTTTTTTTTTTTTTTTTTTTTTTTTAATACAGATATTCCGGGGCCCCTTGGTGGCTCAGTTGGTTAAGCAGCCGACTTCAGCTCAGATAATGATCTCAAGGTTCGTGAGTTTCAGCTCCACATTGGGCTCTGTGGTGACTGCTCAGAGCCTGGAGACTGCTTCAGATTCTGTGTCTCCTTCTCTCTCTGCCTCTCCCCTGCTCACACTCTCTCTGTCTCTCAAAAATAAATAAACATTAAAAAATAAATACAGATCTTCCTTCACTTATGAAGAAGTACCTACACATAAACCTTTTAAACCCAAGTTGAAAATTTCATAAGCCAAAAATGCATTTAATGCCCCTAACCAATTGAACACAGTAGCATAGCCTCGCCCACCTTAAATGTGCTCAGAGCACTTGCATTAGCCTGCAGCTGGGCAACATCATCTCACACAAAGCCTGTTTCATAATGCAGTGTTGAATACCTCATGTTATTCACTGGATGTGGTACTAAAAGCGAAAAGCAATGGTTGTCTGGGCACAGAATGGCTCTAAGTGTATCTGGTGATCACGCGAATGACTAGGATCTGTCACTACCCAGCATTACCTGAGAGCATCATACCACATACGGCAGGCCCAGGAAAAGATTAAAATTCAAAGTTGGAAGTAGGCTTTCTACTGCATGTGGATTGCTCTCACACTATTATAAGGTCAACAAATTTTAAGGTGGACCTTTGTAAGTTGGGGACCATCTGTATCTATCCTGAGTTCGAAGAGGCTCTGATCGTTTTTCAGTGTTTTCCAGTGAAACTGAACACCCCTTGAGCAGGGGGACCTGTTTTCTTAGGGAGTTTTGTTTCGGCTTTGAAGGCATGAGACATGGTGAGACTCTCTGGCCAGGTTGAGGAGAGGGGGACACTTTCACCTTCTGTGCTTATTCCTGGACATGCCTGAGGTGAGATGTCTGAGATACTCCGGATTTGTCTTGAAAGGCCGTGGGAGGGTTAAATAATTTGATGATGGGAAGACTAAATATCCTTCAGAGCTGACAGTGCAGGAAGCTGGAGCAGGGGTCACTGAAGAAGGGCACTGGTAAATACAGAGCCAGACAGACCATATTCCCCACTGCTCTGGCTCGGCTCATTTTCAGTTGCACTCAGGGCTGATGTGATGTTTGTTTCAAAAATAAGACTTAGGAGGGATGCCAGGACTGCAGATCAGTCTTCATATAAGGAGGGGTCTTTTTAGAACATTATCGGTGTTTAAAAATACTAAAACAGTGAAACTCTTCCATTCCATCTATGACATCTAGTATTAAACAAGTCCACTTCTTCATGAAATTTTCTCCCTCGGTGGCACGTGGGAACCTCACCTTCAATCCATCTAAAGCTGGACTCATCTTCCATCTCCCCCAATCTGCCATTTTTCCTCTTCAGTGGTGAGGAGCCCCACTCTGCTGCCCAAGCCACAAACCTGGGAGCGATACTAACTTTCCCTCTCCTTCTCTGCCTCAAGCACCCATTACTAATTAAGGCTTGGCATCCTTCCCCTCAAGTTCTCCCAACTCTGTCACTTCTCTCCGTTCCCACTGGGAACACCCCCATTCAGCCCTCCACCATCACTCACCTGAATTCCTGCAGCCCTGTTATAACTATGGTTTATTTGCCAGGGGCCCTTGTTAGCCTACAAATACCTTGGGGATGTTGTCTCATCTAGTATCTGACACACAGTAGATCTCAATGAATGGTCACTCATGTCAAGCTTACGCTTCCAGGCTTTGGAAGAGGCCAATGGGAAACCGAAGTAAACCTTCATCCCTGTCCCAGTTCAGGTCCTGGGTCATAAGCATCATAGTGAAGTATAAAGGAACCGGAACACATTTTAACCCATCGTCAGTATAAAAGGTAACACTTGTTTTTGTTGTAAATGATTAGAGGTCAGGGAATGTATCTTTTGGGGTCAGTTACATTATAGACCCGTGAAAAGACCCATAACCGGTGCACAGCGGGAACTGACCCCTTCTTGCTCTCCTTGATGTCACTAACATTTATTACTTTCTGTTTTGGAGTGAAGGTGAGGGAACTCTTTGTCAGCACCACTCCTTTCACACTTCCTTCTACCACCTGGGGGACATTCACACTGAAGCAAATGATCACCCGAACCACTGTGCCAGGGCCCAGGACCTCTGACTGTCTTGCTCTTGATCAGTTTAGGGGAAGCCTTGGGGGTGAGAGCCAGACTCTTAGGACTGGGCTCTGCAGCATCGCACTTGTACCAAGCACACTGCCATTCATTCGTTGGCTCAAAATCCATTTCTTAGTAGCTTACTATGTTCCCGTGCCATTCCACATGCAAAGGACATGAGAGCGAGCTAACCAGGCAGTATCTCTACCATCAAGGGGGCTGCACACAGATAGTAAACTGATAGGAAAACATGCACAGTGGGGAACACCTGCTTTCTCCTCTCTGCTGACTTTGAAGCGTGCTGGACATTACGCTTCTCCTTGGCACATGGAGGCAGGGCTATGTTTGCCCCACCGTGGAGAGTCACTGATGCTGCCCTCCCAAGCCCTCCTAATGATGCCTCTGCAAGCCAGTGCCAAGGCTAGAATTAGACCTCTGAGATGAATCAGCCCAGCTCTACACAAAGGCATCCCAGCCGGGACACGTGAGTGTGCCTTTTAGAAAGCAATTTTATATGTGCTCTGCCATGCTGTGCCCTTATACAGAGACAGCAGGATTGGTAAGAAGAAGGAGGGAATTAACATGAGAGGAGCTGATCCAAAGTGTTCACAGGGCCTGAGCATGAAAGTCCCTTCCTCTGGCTAAGAGGCTAGGAGACTCTCCTTAGTCACACTTCCCAAGGTGCTTTTTCCTGCAAAAACTGGCAGCAAACAAGTCAAAGGTGGCATGACATTTACATGAAAGAAAGGGCCTCTCCAGGAGGTGAAGGAACTTGCCCAAGGTCACACAGTGAGTCAGTGTCAATGCAGGGACATAAGAATTCGCATTAAAACTTGCAGCCCAGTTTCCTCCCCATTGTGCAATGCCCTCTCCTAACAGAAATTCTTGGGGGATAACAGTCTTCCCTGAAAATAGTTTGGACAAGCACCTGTCTCTTAGGAGAAGATCTTGAGGGGTAATGTTCTTTCCTGAAAAGAGTTTGGACAAGTGTCCTCCTCCCTCTGGAAATGAGCTCCATGATAGAAGATTGAGCCCCTCTCCCTGTATTTACATGTTTACTATTTACCATCCACTGAGGGCAGTGGCCTCTGGGCCAGTGGTCTTGGCACAGGTGCTCTGTAGTCCACAGGGAGAGAGTACCTGCCTGGAGGCGGGGGGTGGGGGAGCAGCATGAGGGAGCAGCAGGTGATCTTGACCCAGTGTGTGCAGCTGTGGCCTCGCTGTCCTCTGTCTTCCTTTTGGCTTCCTCCCTCCCCCACTTTCTCCCCTACTGCGTACCCAGCACAGTACAGCTGGCTGCCCCCTGGCCACCCAAGAACGTCACTGTGGCTACTAAAGCACCCCATGTTCCAGACCACATCCTAACCACATTTCCTGGTCAAAATCCATCTAGTCCATGACCCATGTTTTACTAGGCTATTCTAGGTCCCCAGAGAAAACTGATTCTCACAAAGTAAATTTTGTCCAGGTGTAAGAAAGGTTCAGTTGTAATCTCTTTAATTCCTTAAGGCAAAAGAGTGAGTGTAGTGAAATCTCAGGCATTTTAGCATCCTTGGAGTGGGGTGTGTGTGTGAGAGAGAGAGAGAGAGAGCGCACACGCAAGAGAAATTTCAGAATCTATGAGGCTTTCTCAGTAATTTGCATTGCCTACTGATGTCCATGCCACAAAGAGCCAGGGACCAGAGGTAGGATACAGACGTAGAAAGGGCAGAGAGGCCTGGGAGATGACCTGACCAGTGTTGCGGTGACATAGAAAGGCATGTCGCAGCAGATGGAGTCTGAGGATAAGAAGTGAATCCCTGCACTGGGCAGCTGGGGATCTGGCGTTATGCACATTGTGACGGTCTTTGCTCTGTGACAGCAGGCTTGGAGGCTGCTACTCTGCCCCCAGCGTGGCACGTGGCACCTTCTCCTGCCTGCAAGGACTAGGGACTCTCTGAAAAAAGACCATATTCTGGCCAGGTCTCCCCTGTTCCTCTTCTCTTTAGAGTTTTTGGGTCTCACATGTCAAAGTCTTTGTCAAAATCAGACTCTGCCATTGAGATCTTCTTTGGCCTTTCAGAGGGAGATGCTCTCCTAATCCACACCTGTCACTGCATGCCCTGAGGCCAGGTGAGGGCAGGGGCTTCTCAGTTACCCCTGGGAGGATGCTACTTCTTGACCTTGACCTTCCATGCATCCCACAATAGTCCATACCAGAAATGAGGCTCTGACGGCTTCAGGTCATATTCATTCATTCATTCATTCATTCATTCATTCGTTCACTCAGCAAGTAGTTCCTGAGCATAAGCTTGTGCACATTAGGACCACATTAGGTACCGGGAAGTCAATGTAAAGTAAAATAGCCATTATTTCTGCCTTCATAAAACATATGGTTTAGTGGGGAAGACAAATGTCAGATGATTGCACAAGTACATGGTTACAAACCGTAGTTAATGCTATGAAAGAAAAGCATAGGGTGTTATGGGAATATTTCTGGGGAAACTGATCCAGGCCAGTGTTGAGGTATCAGCATTGTGATGCAGGGGAAGCCTCCAGGCTCCTAAGCCCACCTGAACCAAACAGTCGTTTGCTTTATGGCCTTGCGTCAGGCTGTAGCCGGAGGCCTGGGCTCTCTCAGACACGCAGTCCTGACGGTGACCCTGGCCCATGTGGGCTGTGGTTGGTCAGCATTAGCATATGCCACTTGCCTATGAGACCCAAATTACTTGCATTAAAACAAACAAACAAAAAACAACGTTCCACTTGCTTTGTGGCTCATGCTTTTCTAGTTGTCTCTGCAATGTCCCAATTCTGCCATCCCCCCATGCTTGGCCTCTCACTTTGCCTGTGCTGTGTAAATGCAGCATAATAGAGTGCGGCGGGTACAGTAAAAAACCACCAGCTCTAAATTCTAACCTTGAAGTCCCCCGCCTCATTTGTGGCCATGATTTCTGAGCCTGCCCCAGATTTCAGGTCTGCTTTTATGGAGAGGCCCTCCAGGTGAGTGTCATCCCACTGTTCAGAACTGCTCGGGGCTCCATGACTGATGCCACTGCATCAGCACAGACCTCTGGTTACTTGTAATGCGTCTCATCGGGAGCCTGTGCTGGAAGGACTTGAACAGCACCTGCCCGCCGCGCCTAGGCTATGCCTGACTCTGGTGGCCCTTATCAAGGAGTCTCTCCTTGATCAAATGCCAGCCAGCTCCAAAGAGCCTTTTTTCTCGATGAGGCCTGTCAACCTTGGCTTATAAAGATGAACAAATACTAACCATTTCTTCCTGCTCAAGGCTGCATCCCTAGGATGATCCTAGCTCCCCTTGAAGTGCCTGCCTGAGAAAACCCACGGCCTCCAAAAGAATATAGTTTGTTCCAGCCAACATTTGAAGACCCTTGTCTCCCAGTCACTGTAGGAGGTGGGAGTCTAACTTCTTTCAGTCCCATTTAACAGACACAAGTGGATTTCACATGGCCCAGCCCCCCTTTCCTGATTTTTGTAGTTTTTCACTCCCTGAATCTACTGAGCCCCCCATGTTCCCATCCTGGGACCCTCACTCTCCCTTTAAAATGCCCTGTCTGGGTGCCTGGGTGGCTCAGTTGGTTAAGCGTCGGACTCTTGATTTCAACTCAGGTCATGATCTCACAGTTCATGGGTTCAAGCTCTGTGTCAGGCTCTGTGCTGTCAGCGCAGAGGGGATTCTCTCTCTCTCCGCCTCTCTCAAAATAAATAAACTTAAATTTTTTTCTAAAAAATAAAATAAAATGTCCTATCATCTCTGTACAAGTTGAAGTTGAGTTCAGCTCATATTGGACACTTTCTCGTGGTTTCCCTATTAAATCAGCACCTTTACCATTTCAACCATTGTCTAGCTTTGTTTATCGTTTACATCCTGAAAGCAAGGAATGCCACAGCCTCAACTCAAATCAGGAGACTGGGCCACTGTTGCCTTGCACGGAGCTATGCTTACAAATGACAAGGCACTTTCCTGTTGTAGGCAGGCAAAGCTCCCCACGTGTTCATTCAGTCGCCAGGGCTGCATAACAAGACACCACAGACTGGGGGGCTTAAGCAGCGATCATTTGTTTTCTCACAGTTTTGGAGACCAGAAGTCCAAGATCAAAGAGTCAGCAGGTTTGGTGTCTTCTGAGGCCCCTCTCCCTGGCTTGCAGGTGGCCCCCTCCTTTCTGTGTCCTCACATGGCCATCTCTTGTTCCTTGTTGTCAGTGCCCTAATCTCCTCTTTTTCTAAGAACATTGGTCAGACTGATTTAGGGCCCACCCTGAACACCTCATTTTAACTTAATTACCTCTTGAAAGGCCCCATCTCCAACTAGTCGCTCTGAGGTCCTGGGGGTGAAGACTTCAACATGCAGATATGAATATGAGGTGGGGAGGAATACATGTCAGCCCATAACACTCAATTTGCCCAGAAATATTTATTCAGAAAGAGCACAGATGTAGGAGGAAGAAAGAAGAAAACCAGAGGGGTTGTGAGATGTCTTCTCTTCTCAAGGGGTCCACCCAGAGCGGAGGTATGATCAGATGTGGGAACCAGATTGGTAGGGAAACCCAGCTACTCAGAAGAGCAAAGTTTTTGTATCTTTATTTTCTCCATGGGTAGAACAGTCTAAATTTTTAAGTTTAAATAAAAAACAAACCCAATTTTCATAACCATTAGTTTTCCTGGTCCACAGCATGACCATACTGAAGTTTAAAAGACAGAAACATCCCTCCATGAGTTTCATGGAAACTAATTAATGAATCACGAATCAAGCTTGGGTTGCTTGAGTTCAGGGGTGCCTGGGTGGCTCTGTCAGTTAAGCATCTGACTCTTGGTTTAGGCTCAGGTCATGATCTCCTGATTTCATAACTTTGAGTCCTACATCTGGCTCTGCGCTGGCAACCCAGAGCCTGTCTCTCCCTTTCTCTCTGCCCCTCCACCACTCATGCTGTTTCTCTTACAAAATAAATAAACTTAAAAAAAAAAAAAACCCCACAGCTTTGCGTCCAGTACGTACCTCTATTTTCTGGATACAGATATTCATTTGAAGAACACTCAGACTCTAATACGAGTGCAGGCAAACACTGGGTTACATAGGCTCCCATGACCTGCACACTTTAGGGTTACAAAGTTCACAGGAGGAATCAACTTTTTTACAAAACACTTTCTTGGGTCTGCAAAAATAAAGTTATACCCAAGCATTTGTCAATGGGAGAGGGTAACACACCATGTCTGTCAATCTCTCAGGATTTCCTAGGAAAGGTGCAGTTACATCATGTAACCAAGCTGCTGCTTCAGTGAGGTGTAATTTTTTGTTTTTATGGAACTGATGGCAAAAGAAAGCTTTTATTAGAGTAATTAAAATACCACTCTCCTCAGAAGAAAGGATGCATGCTGGGCTTCTAGGAGCCTGCCATGTCCCAAATAGCATTAGGTGTGCATTTTGGAGAATTCTTTTTTAAAAAAAGACAGAGGGGCATAGCACAGACTGCTGAATGGCATGGCGGCATCTGCATATGAAAGCCATTTCTGTTCTTATTAGGAGGTCTGATTACACGGTTCTCAAATTTCCCCTTAAGCCTCCTGAGACGAGTGTGAGGTGCAACCTTGTAAACTGTCAGCACATATAAAGCTAAGATTTAGAGAGTGGTTTCCACTGTGCATCCTATAAAATGTGTCCCACGAGGAAGATTAGTATCAATCACAGGCTTATTGGAGAGGGAGATGGGATCCAATGATAACCTGGCACTATCAAGTAGAGTAATGGTCTAAGAAGAAAAAGCAATCAGAGAGGAGAAAGGAATATCCAGAAAGAAAGACAGAAGTAGAAAATCAGAGTGCAATGTATCATATTGATGAACAGGAGCTGTTACCGGGGACAAAGGCTCACATGAGCAATGCAGCCTCTCAGACAATGGGTATCACCGACAGCTTAGCTTTGAGAGGGTGCAAGGAGACGTACACATCACATCCGGCAGCCTGACTCTGGGCACAGTGGCAGCAAAATGTAATAGTCATTACCGCACAGCAGTCTCACCTGTACCACTTGAGGATCATTTGCTTATTTCTGAGGCTTCTGGGAGAGGAACTGGCACTCTGGTTTCAATGAGAGCTTCTTCTTTGGAAACAATCAAAGCATCATCCTCCAGACCCAGCCAGTTTGGTTGTGGTTGGATGCTGGTTGGCTTATTTGAGTTGCTACTCCTCAGGACTTGAGTGGATGGGAAGGGAATGGAGGAAAAGTGTGACTACTTTTGAAAAGGGCAGTTGGGTTGACTACTTTTTAAAAAAGACCAGGGCGCCTGGGTGGCTCAGTTGGTCAAGCTTCTGACTTCGGCTCAGGTTATGATCTCACGATTCGTGGGTTCGAGCCCTGCGTCGGGCTCTGTGCTGACATACAGCTCAGAGCCTGGAGACTGTTTTGGATTCTGTGTCTCCTCTTTCTCTGACCCTCCCCTGCTCACACTGTCTCTCTTTCTCTCTCTCAGAAATAAATAAAACATTAAAAATTTTTTTAAAAAGACTGGACGTTTTTCCTATCCCGGAATTTGTTGATGCTCCTTTATCAAGAGGCACAATCTGGGGGCACCTGTAGCTCAGCTGATTAAGGGTCTGACTCTTGACTTCACTTCGGTTGTGATCTCACGGTTCATGGGATCGAACCCTGCATCAGGCTCTGTGCTGACAGTGTGGAGCCTGCTTGGGGTTCTCTCTCTCTCTCTCTCTCTCTCTCTGCCCCTCCTCTGCTTATTCCCTCCCTCCTCAAAAATCAATAAATAAACTTTTTAAAATAGAGGCACAGTGTAATTCTCCTTAATTGGCCCTAACTATGGGGTGATCCTAGTGCCTTATCTGCCATGAATGGAAAGTGTCACTGGGTGATTCCTGAAGGTAGGGTAGAATGGAGATATGGTTTCTGCTTGCCTCTGTGGTGCAATGCTAGACCCTGGAACACAGAAGGCCAGGCAATATGAAGAGGCCATGTGCAGGTGCTCTGGTCAACAGCTCCCTACGGAGAGCCAGCCAACAGCTCCCCGAGGTATGAGAAAGCCTTCAAAGCTTCTAGCCCCAGCCTCTCTCTGACTGCAACCGTATGAATCATATAAGCAACTTGAGGGAGACCAACCTCAACCCTCAGGACTGGCAGGTGATAATAAGTGATTCTTGTGACTTGACACCAACGTTTGAATAGATTGTTACTGATAACGGTCCATGAGAGGAATGCATACACACCATTGCCCACTGCCTCCCAAACCACAGGGCTATAATGAGAAGGAAGCTGCAAATACGTGGGAACTGTCTCATGAATGCAAGCCACAGCCTCAACTGCCTCTCAGAACCACATTCTAGACACAGTGTGTCAGTTCAGCACGAGAATCCCCTCTGAAGCATACCTATCGACTTCAAATGGCTCATGAGGTGAGTCCACTGTTGAAAAATCACCCCCACTTTACAGTTGAGAGTTCAAAGGCCATTGCTCAATGTCATTAGAACAATTAAAGTTTTCTTTGTCGTCAAAATAATATGGATACTTAGCTCCACTCTTTGCATTGTTTTGATAGTATAAATGCAGTCTTAGGGGTTTTCATATAGACTGTGGTCTGGGTATTTTTCTTTTTCTAATTTTTTAATGTTTATTTATTTTTGAGAGAGAGACAGAGACAGAGCAAGAGAGGGGGAAAGGCAGAGGGAGAAGGAGACACAGAATCCAAAGCAGGCTCCAGGCTCTGAGCTGTCAGCACAGAGCCTGATGCAGGGCTTGAACTCACGAACTATGGGATCATGACCTGAGCTAAAGTCAGATCCTTAGCCAACTGAGCCACCCAGGCATGCCTGGGTCTTCCTGCTATAGTGTCGTGTTGGAAACATGGCCTGATGTCTGTGGTCTGATTCTAAGACCTTTTAGTTTTCAGACCAGTTTAAAGTAAAAGACAGGTATTTGGAGGAGGAAAACGAAATCTGAGCCACTCCTACATCTCTGTCACTATGAGTGGATGGCAGTTTTTCAACGTGACATGCTTTCTTAAACATGTCCCAGGACTGCAGGCACACCCAGGCTGGGTTTTCTAGCAAAAGGAACTGGCTTCCTGAAGCACTGTAGCTGCAACGGGCAAGAACTTTCAGGAACCTTCTGCAACTCAGATCACTGTCAACACAAGATGCAGCTGTCATTCTCCAGCATGCTGATTTGTCTGGCAGAGGGTCTGCAGGCTAGACTCCGGGACTCGCATGAGGTGGGAATGGAGTTGGTGCTCCAGACAGTGTGGGGAACTGTCCCCAGAACTGCTGGTACCAACTGTTTTTGGTCCTCTATTGCCCTGAGCTGTAAAGGCGCAGCTCCCTCGGCAAGAACGCAGGGGGTGTGATGAGAAAAGCGGACGCGGCTGGACCAAGCTGGTCCTCGAGAAGTCAAGGGTGTTTTCCTGCTCCAAGTCACGTCGCCCGTGCCCCCAGATGCTTCTGCAGTGACAGCAAAGCAGGACGCCCCTTCAGCTTTGCTTAGCTGCAGGAGGACCTCTCTCTCCTTCCTCAAATTTTATCTAGAGAAAGGACGTGTCTTTCCGTGTTCCATGCCACCAAGCTGAGGGGCACAGTTAATACTTCCACCTGAAACCAATTACACTCGGGAAGAACTGGGTGTATTCTGCTGCCCTGTCTTCCGAGCATGTGATTTCTTTACAGTGGAACAGTTGAAGCAGAGAGAGCATTTGTTTTCTTCGCAGAAGCTCCAGGGAGTTTGTGTGGTTTCACTGCCTCCCCAAGGGCTTCAAGGACCCAACAAGTCCAGTGGACAGGGCCACAGGGCTCTTTTGTAGCCCCTATCCCCGGCTCCCTGGGGAAACGTCCTGTTCATCTCTTCCGTGATTTCCTTGCTTTTCAGCTTGACACGATGGTTTTGCAGCCTCTTTCTTCTGAACGTTCAGTGAGAAATACAACAGAGCACAATAATGGACCAAAAGCCACAATCACAGCCACTTGTTGGATGCTTGCAAGTACCTGGTATGTCTCATCTAGCTCACTTCCTCCTCAAAACTTGTGGCAGGCACTTCAATTCTTCCCTGTTACAGATTAGGACACTGAGGCCGGGAACAGGTTAAATTCCTTTTCCACGGATGCTCCGCCAGCGGCAGATGCTGGATCTGAAGTGAAGCCTGACTCGCAGACCCTGAAAGGTGCAGCGCTAGACTTGGCCTCTTGGGTGTGATTAAGATCTGGGGCTTTGGAGCCAGAGTCCTTGCTGGGAGCTGCCTCCTCCTCCCGTGTTCTGCACAGATGGCTTTTCCTCTCTAAGCCTTCACGCTCCCATCTGTGGAACGAGCGCAGGAACAGTTCTCTAGAAACTGATCACTTGGGGTTGTTGGGAGGAATATGAACGATCATAGCTGGAGCGGTGCACCATGTGTGTGCATAGGTGGCTGCTGCCACTGTGATTCTGAATTCGTACCTGTTGTCAGGATTCTTCGCAGTTGATAAGAGGTCTAATTAGCATCCACAAAATGGCTAGACCTGGCAGGACAGAATAGAGAGAATTCTGATGCAAGAAAAGAGAGTGTGCTACCAAAGTGCGGCTCTTTCTGGAACTTTCCTTTTGCCCTTTGTCTTTCTGATATTCTCTGTACCTCTGTGCAACAGACTCTTATTCTTATTCCATCACTGCACAACAGAAGACAGCAGTGTGATTCAGAATGAAGCAAAAACTGCTCAGTGAGAAGGGGGGGGTCCCTGATGAGGTGCCACGCAGACTTCACTGCCATAGAGACAGAGAGAGAAAGTGGGGAAGAGGCAGAGAGGAGAGACAGAATCCCAAGCAGGTTCTGCACTATCAGCACAGAGCCCAATGCAGGACTTGAACTCACAAACTGTGAGATCATGACCTGAGCCGAGATCAAGAGTTGGACGCTTAAACAGCTGCACCACCCAGATGCCCCAACATATTTTTTATTTGAGAGAGAGAGAGAGAGCGAGCTGACGTGTGCATGCAAGCAGGGAAGGAGATGGGGGGAGAGAGAGAGAGAGAGAGAGAGAGAATCTTAAGCAGGTCCCATGCTCAGTGCAGAACCTGACCTCACAAACTTCGAGATCATGACTTGCGCAGAAATCAAGAGTCAGACGCTTAACCAACTGAGCCACCCAGGCGCCACAATTTCTCTTGACATATTAACTCTGCAATATAGCTCCCACATTCCGAACCTTGTTTTTAGTATTTAATACCAAATCCTTATCACACATTCACCTCTTTTCATACTATTGAGATTTACAAACACTACAAAATCCTATGTTGGAACTTTCAATAATATGCAGTAAACTATCACTTTCCCTCCTACTAGCTAAGAATACAAGATAAGGGTTGTAGCACTTCAAAATCAGGAGCCTCCTAATTTAAAAATAAAAAAGAAACATGCAAGACCCAGAATTTTAGCTTTCCCTGAAAATGTAGAGGATCTGGGTCACTGGGTCTCTGTTCCCTCGTGATCCCAGTCAGGTGGAGCAGAGTAGCAGCGCTGACATGCAGGGAGGGCATCCTTCCCGGTCCCCTTGGCCAGTCTCATATTTTCAGCTCCTTCCGGGTTCCTGGAGACATCTGCATTTGCACCCCCTGAAACCATACTAACCAGGATGCTACCAGCTCTGTTCACCAGTGAAGAGAGGATAAGACTCTCTGTCACTTACTATCTTGTGGAAACATCCACTGTTCCACTTCACTGACACTGTGATGCTGAAGGAAATAGAAATTGATGTCCTGTACTTAAAGAATGGCTCTCAGGACAAGTGTCTCCAGAGTTTACTGCTTGGCAGCAAAGGTACCAGTCTCTACTTTCCTTTTGTCTTTTCCTGGTTATGGAGTCGATAACACACAACCAGGACCAGGCTGGCTCCCTTCCTGTTCTCCAGCTGACATAAGAAGGCCCAGGTTCTCTTTTTTGGATGACGTACCCGGACTTATAGCACATAATGTCCCATTCATGTCATTGCTAATTTTGCTTTTTTGAATTGCTTGTGTAAGTCAGAAATAGTAAGTCTTAATAATGAAGCTACCACGTTGTTTTTGAAACAGTTATGAGTATACTACTTACGCTCAATTAAGAAGGACATGTTTAAGTTGCTGAAGACCTCATTTTCAGTGCAATATCCCATCCCCCTTTTGGCCATGTAGGGCTATTGAAGACTTGAGGATGGTGTTATTTTCTCCAGTGTGAAGCAATTTGAAAAAGAAAATAATATAATTAAAAGAGAGTGCATCGCAGTAAGTTTTTGAATGAAAAGACTGACATATAAAGAAGCCAGAGGTAGTGTTTAAATTCCACTGTGAGAACAGCTGGGACAGGAAGGCCAGCTCCCAATCTCAGCTCTTTCTTCAACTAGCAGCAAGCGACCTTCACCAAATCACAGCCCACAAAGACTTTTTCAGTGCCTGAAATGTTTCCGTGAGTAGTCACCACAGTGTACTTGGAAACAGGCATTACCTCTGCTGTAGCCACTCCAGAAATGCTTGACTACCTCTGCTTTCCTCCCAGACAAAAGGAGGAGAAGAAGGGAGAAGAGAAGGGCAAGGATCAGGAGGATAAAGAGGAGGAGGAGGAGGCTGAACTTGGCTGGGGCTGAAGCTGAGCCCCAGTCTTCAGGGATGCTGGTGGTACCAGAGGCCTGGCTCTGTGGGAACAACCAAATACAAGCTTAAAAGTTCCTCTGTGAAAAGGCTGGAACCTCTCCAGCCTTCCTCTCCTCTTTCCCACCTTGTTTTCTTTCTTTCTTTCTTTCTTTCTTTTTTTTTTTTTTTTACAAATAGTTTATTGTCAAGTTGGTTTCCATATAACACCCAGTGCTCATCCCAGCAAGTGCCCTTCTCCATGCCCATCCCCCCTCCCCCCCACATCCCTCAGTCCTCAGTTTTTGTCAGCATTCAAGAGCCTCTCATGGTTTGCCTCTCTCCCTCTCCCCCACCATTTCTCCCCTTCTTCTCCCCCATAGTCCTCCGTTAAGTTCCTCCTAATCCTCCTATACGTGCAAACATATGGTATCTGTCCTTCTTTGCCTGACTTATTTCGCTCAGCATAACACCCTCAAGGTCCATCCATGTTGCTACACATGGCCAGATTTCATTCTTTCTCATTGCCATGTAGTATTCCATGGTGTAGATAAACCACATCTTCTTGATCCATTCGTCAGTTGATGGACAGTTAGGCTCTTTCCATGTTTTGGCTATTGTTGAGAGCGCTGCTATGAACATTGGGGTACATGTGCTCCTATGCATCAACACTCTTGTATCCCCTGGGTAAATTCCTAGCAGTGCTGTTGCTGCATCATAGCGGAGTTCTACTGTTAACTTTTTGAGGAACCTCCACACTGTTTTCCAGAGGGGCTGCAGCAGTTTGCATTCCCACCAACAGTGTAGGAGGGTGCCCGTTTCTCCACATCCTCGCCAGCATCTAGAGCTCCAACCATCTGCCAGTTAATCTGTCTTGCCTCTGGGGCTTTGCATATGCTGTTCTCTCTGTGCCCGAAAAGTCCTTTCAGTCTGGCTTTTTGAGGCCTTACGTCATTTCCTGTCCTTGAGACTTTACACCATTTCCTCAGGAGAAACTCTGCTATACCACCCCCCAAGGTTGAAGTAGGCTCCCCTCTTCCGTACTCCCAAAGCACCTGGCTTCGGATGCTTCTGTACTGTCCATACTGTGTCACCTTGCTTGCTGGCTGTTCTCTCTCCCCAGACCATGAGCTCCCTGAGAGTACAAACAATAAGCACAGAGCACATGGGCAGGCCTCAATACAGATGTGTTGAGAGAACAAGAGAATAAAGAGTGTGTATATGTATAAGAAAATTAGTATATTGAAATCTACTGACTGAAAAAATATTCTATAGAGAAAAATGATATCTTGCTCTGGAGACCTAGAATCTAAACCCAGCTCTGTCATGAAGTAGCCACACATGAAGGAGGTCACTCAAATTTCTAAACCTTAGCTTCCTACGCCATAACGTCAAGATTTAAACACTCCGCCCTTCGCACTTCACAAATCGTTGTGAGAAAAATGTGAATAATTTTTGTACATGGCCGTGTTTCTCAGAAAATTCCATTCTGGTTGTTTTCCGGTGGCTGACATGCAGGTCCCGGAGGCCTTGTCTGCCTAAGGATCCATCAGGTCCCACAGTGAAAGGAAAAAGGTCAGTGGTTTGGGGGCAGTGGGGAGGGGACACATGCAAATCTTAGTCTATGACTCACCAGTCTGTCCAGGGGACCCCACCCAGCTGGGCCAGTGGCAGGTTTTGGAAGTGGCCCATCAACTAAGTCAAGAACACATTCTATTTTACAACATCTTCTAAGAGGGCAGGGGCTCAAGTCACAAAAGTCATTGCTGTATCACTCCAAGCCTTTGGGGGGTGGGAAGTCTGCCTCCTTATATCCTTTATTCATAACTTTCAGAAAAGCTACACTAAATCTGCCACTGCCTCCTACTAATTGCCTGTAAATCACCCATGTGTGAAGTTCCACATGCCTTTCCATAGGCATAAAGTTGAAGGGCCCCACACATTCAGAGGCCCTGATGGGGAATCCTGTCATTTGGCCGATGGAACGGTAATAGATGTGGAAGTAAGTGATGCATAATGGATCATGGGATTTAAAATCCAGCCTCCACATCCGAGCTGCCTGACAAGGTTAGGGGATTATATGGCAGCAGCCACATCAATTATGGAATAGAAAATACTCCCCCCGCCCCTTGCATCTCAGAAGGTGGTAAACATTTTATACGGGGTACCTCTGTCAGAGCAAAATACTTACTTTTATTGATCAGCCTGGGGTCTAAGTAAGTGGAAGGGGTAGGGAAACGCGGTCCCAAGAATGGCAGGCAATGATCCTTTACTTATGACTTTATCCACAATTTGGCTTGACAATTGATGGGAAATGAAGTGTGATCAATTTCAGCTGACTGTACATCGTTTCCCATTGACTGACCTGCCAAATCGTTGACTGAATAATTAGTGAAGGTTTGGTCTGAGCAGCCATTTTGCACACCCCTCTCGGAGACAAGTCCTAATGGTATCTCAGAAAGGCCAGGCTGTGGCCACAAGCAGGGACATTAATTGTTTATCCTTTCACTTAAAGGGGTGAGCCACCATGTCGATGTAAATAAATGTTAATAGTCCCTGAGGGCTGAGTGGCAGCTGGGAGCGGGACTGTGAGACAGGGCACTTAGAGAAGTCTGATGTAGCATGAGGATTTAGAGGTGGCTTCTCCTGGGGAAAGGAGATCTATCCAAATGCAAACAGAACCCAAGGGAAAACAAGTCATGACTTCTCTCCAGTTAAAAGAGGATGTTTCTCAGTGATTATTAAGGCAAGCAGCTACAGTTTGGTGAGCAAGTTTCTGGTAAAGGCAGCGAATACCACCCCTCCCACACCCACCCCTGAAAAAAAAAGTCCCATTAACCCAGAAGGCACCTAGCCTGGTGCCTGGAACTCAGTGATTGCTCAAGAAATATTATTAGCTCCTTTCCCACTTGGCAATTCTAATTTTGCAAAAGGGGCTGAATAGCTTTTAATAGCTTCCATTGTCCAGGTGGTATTAGTATGAAATTACAGAGAATCACAGGAGGCTCTAGAAACAGGGACTATGACTTCATACTGACAACAGACTCAGGCTTGGGATTCTTAGGGCTTCCAGACTCAGGTTTGAGCACTCCACCAAGGAGGACCTAAGAGTTCGGTGACCTGCTGGCTAGTTCTGGTTGTTCACAAGTACCCACAGGGTTGTGGGACCACCTTTGCCTCATGTTCTGTTATACTCTGTCCCCTTTGCCTGAGACGCCCTCCACATTAGCCAGGACAGCTGCAGATCTTTCGTGACATAATACAAGGTCCCTTTAGGGGATTTTCTTGGACTTGACTTTCCAATTCCTTAAGAAGTTTTAAGTGCTCCGGCCTCACTGATGCCACGGTAACTCTCAAATATGTCGATTGAAACATCACGTGAAGCTGGTGCTGGTTTCCTGTCTGTCTCTGCCACTCAAACTGAGAGATTCTTGGGGCCATTTTTTCTTTGTTTCTATGTCCCCTTTTATGATATCTCTTTCTGTATCCCCTAGAGTGCAGCCCATTTCATCAAGAGCACTTGATAAATGTTTATAAATGAATCAATGAATCCTAAGATATATTAGAAAAGTCTTCCAATTAACTTATAATCTTTTGTAACTTTAGCTGAAAGCACCTGGCCCAGACTATTATAAAAGCCCTTCCACTGGGTACAATGGCCCTGGGCTCCCCGACCAAGAGAAAATTCATTCAATTCAAATAGGATTTGTCTTCCTTCCTCTCAGTACAGGAAGGTTTTTCACAAAACAGAAAATGTAACAAGACTTATATTTTATTTACTTACTTTTCAGTAGGAGAGAGAGAGAGAATCTTAAGCAGACTGTACACTCAGCACAGAGCCCCATTCAGGACTCAATCCCATGATGCTGGGATCATGACCTGAGCCAAAATCCAAGAGTCAGACACGCAACCAACTGAGCCACCCAGGTGCCCCTAGCAAGGCTTTTAATCAGAATTCTGAGTTATTTTGGCACATTTTGTACCTGTTCCTCTTCTGTCCTTAGATTTCATTGGCATCAGAAGCAGCACCTCCTCCCACGCCTAGGCTGGGTGAAGTCCAAAAGCTACTTCATATCAATGCTGTTTTTTCCTCACTTCCAAAGCAAGCACTCACTGGACCTGTGACTTACACACACACTTTGTCCTAGTTGCTGGGGTTCTGCAAGGTCTGTATTTCTATAGGCTTGGCCATCAATCAACCCAGCATGCTCCTGGCCACAAACAGATGGCCTATGTGTATCTAAAAACTCCTAACCATGACTTCTGCAGAGGCCTTTCCTTACCTGCCCTTCTCTGATACCTGTGTGCTGCCTAGTGATGATGCAATTCTCTCCCCTCAAACTTCCAAAAGCTTTTGGTCACTTTGGTCAGTGCAGTGTGGTAGTTAAAAGTTATCAAATCACTAAGCTGTACATCTGAAACTAATGTATGGTGTGTCAACTCTACTAAAAAGCAGGAAAAATTCTCAGGCACCAGAATCGCCAGGGTCAGGGATAAATCCCAGCCTACCACTTGCTAACTCTGAGATCTCAGGCAAATTTCTTAGCTTTTTTTGTGTCTCTCTTTTCTCATCTATAAAATGGTGATGGAGCACCTGGATGGCTCAGTCAGTAGAACATGCAACTCTTGCTCTTGGGGTTGTGAGTTCAAGCCTCACGTTTAGCCTAGAGCTTACTTAAAGAAAAAAATTATTGAATTGAACACTTTAAATGGACCAACCGTAGGATATGTGAATTGTATCTCAATAAACATGTTATTAAGAAAATACAATGTGGTGTGGCTGGGTGGCTCAGTCAGTTAAGCATCCAACTCTTGATTTCAGCTTAGGTCATGATCTCATGGTTCGTGGGATGGAGCTCCGTGTCAGGCTCTGTGCAGACAGCTTAGAGCCTGTTTAGGATTCTCTCTCCCTCTCTCTCTGCCCCTCCTCGGTTCACGTTCTCTCTCTCTCTCTCTCAAAATAAAATAAATAAATGTTAAAAAATAACAAAAGGATGATAATGATACCACCTCTTTCAAATAATAATTGTGAGAATTAATGGAGATAATCCTTGGAACAATATCTTATATATGATACAACAATATCTTTTAAATAATAAGCAATCCTTATACACATTAATATGTTATCATATTACAAAATAGAAATACAATATAAAGATCCAATATACAAAATAGTTATATTGTATTATACACGATATGTACACAATATAAAAAATGAAAATAAAATATAATATCTGAAATAAAAATAGAACAAGCACAGCTAGTCTGAGGTACAACTATGTAAACGACACAGGAGAGGATGCTTTCCGGAACAGTCATTCCCAAACTCTGTCATGCTGTAGAGTCATTTTGGGGTATTGGTTAAAAAACAGAAATAACTAGGCTACCTCCCTGGAGAATACTTCTAATGTTTTTTCCTTTCCCCTGATAGTGAATTTGTGCTGACTCCAGGGGTTCCACTAATGACACCTCTGTACCCTAAGACTCCACTCCTATTTGAATGTGTGGGTGACCTTGTGCAGACAAGAGAAACCAAGACACAGAAAGAAAAAAATGTTTCTTCACCTCTTAATTCTGCTTCTCACAGTAAAAGCTCTAGATTAGAGTAAAATCTAATCTAGATTAGAGTAAAAGCTCTAATCGCTGCTCTAATCTAACATTGCTCTAATCGCTGTTGTCCTAACAAGTGCTACTTATAATACATTGCTCCGGTCATGGCTCACCTTTAAAGAAAAAAAAAAAAAAGTCAGAGCTGGGGCATCTGGATGGCTCAGGTGGTGGAGTGTACGACTCTTGATCTCGGAGTTGTGAGTTCGAACCCCATGTTGGGTGTCGAGATTGCTTAAAAGTAAAATTAAAAAAAACAACAACAACAAAAAACAAAAACCAGAGCTTAATCCCAGCAAGGAGTCACTTACCAGCCAGAAAGTGCTAGGGCATTCTGTCCCCTGCTTTCAGGAGGCCAACAGCAGTAGCTTCAGCCTTCAAGGAAAATGATCAAAGTTTCTTATCTGCACTGAAGCAACAAGAGATGAAGAAATTTCTGCCTGTCCTCAACATCTGAATGACAGGTAGATTTCTTGAGGCAAGGGAGAGGCATCTAAACTTTCCTTTCAGGGGCGCCCGGGTGGCTTAGTCGGTTAAGCGTCCGACTTTCGCTTGGGTCACGATCTCGCGGTTCGTGGGTTCGAGCCCCGCGTCGGGCTCTGTGCTGACTGCCAGCTCAGAGCCTGGAGCCTGTTTCGGAGTCTGTGTCTCCCTCTCTCTCTGACCCTCCCCTGCTCACGCTGTCTCTCTCTCTCTCTCTCCTAGAAATAAATAAAAATATTAAAAAAAAAAAAAAGATAAACTTTCCTTTCAAACATCGTTTTTAGGAGAACTGGTGAATTAAATCAACTTGCCCCAGGTTGCAGTTCTTTTAGGAACAACCTGTGAGAATTTCCATTTCCAAACTAACTAGAGCATGATCTTTGACATATTTAAGGAGAAACTGGCCAGTGTTCAGTCTTGAATGCCCTGGTGTCCTGGAGCCATAGGTTCCGATGACTGTCGCACATGGAGCCTCCTGGCTTCCTAGGTGGAGTCTGTGGGCCACATATGTGAGATGCACAGTCTCTGAGAGTGCTGCAAACAAGGAAGGAGGGGTTGCCTAGAGCACAGGGGCTGAGGACCACTTGTTGAGAGGCGTTAACCCAATGGTTTCAACTGTACCTGGCATGGTTATTACCCAGTGGTTTCAACTGTACCTGGCCTGGTTATTACTTTACACCATGGAGGGGCACCTGGTTGGCTCAGTCGGTTAAGCGTCTGACTTCAGCTCAGGTTATGATCTCACAGTTCATGAGTTCCAGCCCCACGTCGGGCTCAGTGTTGACAGCTAGCTCAGAGCCTGGAACCTGTTTCAGATTCTGTGTCTCCCTCTCCCTCTGACCCTCCCCTGCTCATGCTGTCTCTCTCTCAGAAATAAATAAAATATTAAAAAAATGACACAATGGATAATCTCTAATCAATGAATGAATATTTATTGAGCACTGACTGCATACCAGTGCTTGGGGTTGGACAGGACAGACACAAAGAAGCCCCATGTCTCTAGACTGTCACTTCATGGATGGTCACTGGTAGAAATGCTCAAGGTCTCTGCTTCATGGACTCTGGGAGCAAACATTTTGATGCTTTCAATGTAGCTATTGCCACCAGGCTGACAACCCCTTCAATTCAATTTTTTCTAAGTCCCGTCTAGAAATTATAAAGAACAGCAAATGGGAAAGGATCGAGGTCACTCTATTAAAAAAAAAAGTATTTTAGTATTTTCCATAAAAGAGGAAATTGGCAATTTGTCCTAAGAAAATACTCTAGAACTAGTAAGAAACTTAAAGGCACCTCAATTTCCACAGTGATAGAATTATGATTTTCTCAGGGGGGAAAAGATCACATATAACAAGGTAGGAGGTGAGACAAAAGTGAGGAGAGAAATATAGCCACGGAAGGATATAAATCTAGGCAGGCAGATCAGCTTCCCGTCACATGGGGGAGGCCAGGAAGATGGTATTTCTCCCTACTGCATTGCAGTGAATGCTGCTCACATAACTCAGTCTAAAAATTTGCCTTTCACCCTCATTTATTTCCTCTCTGGATCCCTCCCCTAATGTTTTGTCTCCCTGTGTCCCTCAGCCCCAGCACCTTGCAATCCACCCCCCACCCCGACTACCCAGAGGGAAAATGTGACCCTCTCCCTAGCACCTCATGTTTATAAGATGAAGTCACATTGTTCCAGAAAATGCAGATCGCATACTTCCTCTACTCATGATCCCAAATTCTTTCTCCATTCTCTAACTTCAGAAAACTCCATTCCCATCCATCAAAGTCTACTCCCAGCCAAACTCCCACTGGGCCCAGCTGCTACTTTCATCTAAGCCCAAAGCAGAAAACATGAGATTGAATAAATTCATATTTTCATAGTGGGCACTTCCGGAAAGTCTGGTGGAAAACTACCTAGGATGTTTGGGGGGGGGTTCTTTCTAGCAACCCTAAAATCATTCCAGGCAAGGTGGTAGCATTTGAAGTGCTGTTTTGTTGTGGTGATTGCTGTTGTTGGGTAAAGATTGATTTTGGACTGCTTCTACGCAACTCCAAGTCACTGAAAAATTGCTCAAATAATGGGCAGTAGCCCAAAAAGGAATCCCTGACTGCCTATGAATAAACAGCAACCTTCAGTTTCATAAATGTCTTTGTCTCTACTGGAAATGGTGCTAGGATGGTTTGAAAATCACTTCCCCTTTAGCTTAATTTCTGGCACTGAGAGCCAAGTCAAAGGCATTTCTTTGTAGTGATGGAAGTGTAGATCATAATAATATTTATTAAAATAACAGCCTTTAGCTAATGTTTTTATCAAGTGTCTACTACAGCTACTGTGCTATGAGCTCCACATGTATTCTCCAAACATTTCCAAATTTCATGAGGTAGAGAGTATTATTGCCCCGTTTCACAGACAGGCAAACTGAGATCAAAGAGATTAAATCTTTTGCCAAAGATCAATGCTAATAACTGACACATCTGTCTGACTCTGAAGTGCATGCTTTGAACCCTTCCACATGCAATCTTCTGATTCTCTCCCACTGTGATGTCTGATTACACAGAAACAGGAAGCTTGGTTGCTACCCAAAGAAAGCGCTTGTGCATATAGTGAGTTTTCTTTGGCAACATCACTTAGGACACAGTGTCCCAGCACCCCAACCCACTGGCTGGACATTGAGCAGATGCTACTTTTAGTCTGTATTAAAAAAAAAAAAAAATCAACCTTTCCAAGGAAGTAGTGTTAGTTTAAAAATACAGAATTCCACTCTACTCCCCCAGGATTAAACACACACAACAATAAAAAAGAAAGAAGTGTCCAAAGAAAATGTCTGCCCTAGACATCCATCGCTATTCAGCTGTATGTGACACTTCTGTACCCTTTGAGCCGTAAAGATTAGGTGTCCCCCCTTGGGCAGCTGGGAGAGGGGGAGCAAAAGTTTTAGCCACAAAACCTTACAGAAAGCATAAAAGAGATGAGAAACAAACCCATGTGTCTTATATCAAGATTACAAGTTGAAACTCAAAAAATTCGTCTGTCCTACAGAGCTTTACATCTGCTTTCTGGCATTCAAATATCTGGAACTTTTAATTAACCGAATTATTTTCCTATATTCAAATATGCATGAAAGCACAAAAGGTGGAGAATGAGAAATAAAGAATATTCTTTAGGCTTTTCTTTTTCTAAACAGATTCCTGGCTATGTCTGGCAGATCCAAACACATTTATTCTCCCTCCTGAAACTTTCGACCTAGAATAGAATGTAAGTCCTGTGAGAACAGGAACCTGGACTATTTTGTTGATGGTTTTGTGCCCAAGGCCCAGAAGAGTCCCAGACACAAGTAAAGGCACAGTAAGGCTTTATTTATTTATTTATTAAACTCTACCCTCAACCTGTGGCTTGAACTCCTCACCCAGAGATTAAGGGTCACATGTTCTAACAACTGAGACACACCAGGCACCCCTACAATAAGTATTTATGAAATCATAAAAGAATGAATGAACACAGAAACGGAGAGTATTTTAGCGCAGTTGGGGCGTGCAGTTCTCAGACTTGCCTACAATTTCAGAGGCTCCTGTATTCCATTCACTAATTTACAAAGGCAAGAGAAAGTTTTTGGAGAGCTGGGAGTTTATCAGAAAACTGAATTAAGCAGGTAATTTGTGGTGGAGTGATCAAAGTAATGGTCTCAGCTCTTTTTCTGCCTCTGGAGAGACGTTCGCACTGGCAGTGTCTTCCATCCTGCCTCTGGGCTTGGCCAGGTGGCTTGCTTTTTTTTTTTTTTCTTTCATAGTTTATTGTCAAGTTGGTTTCTATATAACATCCAGTGCTCATCCCCACAAGTGCCCTCCTCCATCCCCATCACCCCCCTCCCCCTCTCCCCTACCCGCATTTTGCTCTCAGTATTCAAGAGTCTCTTATGGTTTGCTGAATTTTCTTTGGCCAGTGGGACAGGCAAAGTAACACAAAAAAGCCCTGACAAGTGCTTGTGCACTGGGGCTTCTCCACCTGCTATTCTTAGAGCCTTGCCACCATGTGAACAAGTCTGGGCTAGCCTGCTGGACACTGAGAGACTCTAGGCCCTGTCATTTCATTGCCCCAGCCAACAGCTGAACAACCACCATCCACATGCCCGAAGCTCAGTGGGCCTGGTCACAACCAGCTGACCAGCCTTGTGACCACAAAAGCTTTAGCTAGATCTGGAGAGATCAGATAAGCCCATCCCAGCTCAGAAGAGCCACACAGTAGACTTGTGAGCTGAATGAATGAATATGGTTTTAAGTTATTGATTTTCGGGGTGGTTTGTTTTGCAACAATATGTAACTAATAAATAAAGTTTTCCAAATTACTAGATCAGCAGACCACCTGCAGTACTGGTTAAACACTATGCATTCTTACATTATGGTGGTTCCTAAAATAAATTAAACATAGAATTGACATACAGTCCAGCAATTCCATGACCAGCTATATATTCAAAAGAACTGAAAGCAGAGACTTGAACAGATATCGTTTGACAGATATCCCAAAGTCAATGGCAGCCTTATTCTCAATAGCCAAAAGGTGGAAACACCCAAATGCCTATTGATGGATAATGGATAATCAAAGTGCAGTATATATATACAATGGAGTATATTCAGCCTTAAAAAGGAAGGAAAATCTGTTATGCCACAACTTGAATAAGCCTTGAAAGCATGCTAGGTAGAATAATCCAGATACAAAAGGACAAATATTGTATGATAATATGAGTTCACTTATATGAGTGAACTCTATTTCATAGAGATAGAAAGTAGGGCTAGGGAAAGGAGAAATGGGGAGTTATTGTCTAATATGTACAGAGTTCCAGTTTGGGATGATGATATAGTTCTGGAAAGGGGTAGTAGTGTTGGCTGCATAACAATGTGAATGTATTTAATCCCACTGAATTGTTCACTAAAAATAATTAAAATGGCAAATTTTATGTTACATAAATTTTACCAAAATGGGAAAAAACCCATATGCATTTCTGAAACCCACCTTAGACCTACTAAGTCACCATATCTCTGGGGAAGAAACAGGTTTGTACTCTATCATTCATCTCCCACATTGTTTTAGTGTATAATTCAAAAGAATATACTTACATACTAGATCAGAATTAAAGTTTAAGTCTCTTCCTCTTTATAAACTAGGGCAATATCTGAAAAAAATCACAAAACATTGGGTTTGTTTGAAGGATTAAGTTCAGCATCTAAATCCTTCATTATTATGGAAAAGCACCAGATTTTAGATTAAACACACTATAAGGATCTTTTACTATTCTAGAGTCCAAGGCTGGCAAAGCTGCTTGTCTTCCATTTGTTTAGGCATCAAGGGGAAATACCACACTGAATCCAAAAGGTAATTCTAACCTTTTGAGTTTCTTACAATATTGGAACAAAAATAAATTGAATCACTCTGTCTGAAAAGAGCCAGCTGTGTGGGTTTACTTCCTTCTCATAGTCACTAGATCTAAATAATAATGAAAAAATATTGCATGGAAATGATCCTAAAATAATTTCCATCCCAGGTATGAAAACACTGCTACTCTTTTGTAAGAGGCTGACTGTTATTTACGCAAGATAGAACTTTCAAACAGTATCCTCAGGTAGGTAATTCACATGGCAGAAACTATTCCATACTCTGCAGTGTATAATTACAAAAGAGAGTTTCATCTTCAAACATTTCACACATATTAGTCACAGAACTTTTAATGCCTCTGGATTTTTGATGGATTGCTCAATGATGGCTCAAAGTCTCTGGAGAATTTTAAAACTCTAAACTTTAAAAACTTAAATTCTCATCATGAGAAGAAGACAAAAAACCAATAGGCAAGTGGTATGTAAAGGAAACTAGGTTTTCTTCTTCTATGAATAATGCCCTTCATTCTGCTCAGCACAGAACATAACTGATCTCATTGTCCATAGTCCTTGCAGATCGTCATTGGATCTGAACCAAAGATACTTTGTCCAATTACACAATGTATTTGTCCTAATCATTTTTTCTTTTAAAATGTCATGTATAGAATGTTTCTATGCTAAGTACAACACAAAATTGCTAGTTTCAAATGTAATCCATATAATAGATATCTAATTATATTTTTTTAGTACAAAATGAAAGCAAAGATTGAACCTGGAAATGATATTCACTATAGTATTTAGTGAGGGGTTATTTAGTTGCCTGGATCCTGTTTAAGAGGGACTAACTAAGGGGCGCCTAGGTGGCTCAGTTGGTTGAGCATCCAACTTCAGCTCTGGTCATGATTTCGTCTATGAGTTTGAGACCTGCACTGGGTTCTGTGCTTACAGCTCAGAGCCTGGAGGCTGCTTCAGATTCTTTGTCTCCCGCCCCGCCCCTCCCCCACTCACACTCTGTCTCTCAAAAATGAATAAATGTTAAACAAAAAAAAAAAAGAGGATTAACTAATAAATGTCCCCAAAAAGTTTTAATCCACATGGCAGGGTTTCCTATAACATAGCACTGCTTGACTAGAAACTTTCCATGGAAGATTTCCAGGTCATTTTGAGCCAAAGCTGGCCTAATCTGTTGCTGCCATGCTCCATGTTTCATACAAAACTACTCCCTCTAGATCTCTTTTGACTCTGTCAGATTCCTTCATGCCTCCATACCATAGTTCTTAACAGTCACCTCCCTGAGTATTCTTCTACCCTATTTCAAAATGAGGAATTATTGCCTCCACAAAACCATACACACTGTGTCCATGTGAAAACGAATCCTTTATCACTTAGTTTATTTCCTGAGTTTCTATTCACTTATAGGGTTGTTTTTCTCTTTTTGTTTCAAAATCATCTATTGTGAGACAAACAAAATAACAGATTTGTTTTGTAATTTGCACTTCGTGGGACCTCACCTCTCCCTGCTCTGCTTTACCCGGCACACTCCCTCTGCGAGTGTGACAGCCTGTCAACCATCTGTCTTTTCCAGGGGCTCAAGTGACATTCTTGAAACTGACCCTTCTGGGAACTCTTCTTGTTAAAATATAACACATCTGGATACAAATCCTGGAAGATTACTCTCATGCATTCAAGTGCCATTTTCTTCCCCATCATCTCCAAGGAGCTCACCAGCTCTAATGTGTTAATGTGATTTCCGCCTTACGCCTCTGCAGGTTCTTAGAATTGTACGGAACGCTAACACTGGAGTAAGAGAAAAACACAAAATGTACTGCCTGCCTCTATTTTCCAGAGCAACTGACTCCCTGACAATCCCATCCTGGTTCGAACTGTACATGTTGAAAAAGTTCCACAGTCATTTCATAAATTTAAGCCTTCTGGCCTCAGTCTGCAAGTAAGTACTATCGTGAGGATACCTAACATATGTGCAGAGTGTTTAAAAACTTGTTTCAACCTGAAGCAATAGTTGTTAATGTATGTGCAAGCCACCAAACCTCACTTTTCTTCCCATTTAACCTGCCTATTTTTGTATCTGCGGGCAGAGTAGGATTTCAACCACGAAAAAAATTCAACAATGTAAGTTGAAAATTTACATGTTCTAAAAAAACTATGCTAATGTGAGCTTGTGAGCGTTTTTGAGGGCAAGGACAACCTCCCATTCACGTTTACCACCTGAAAGCTTTGTGCAATGTAGAGTGGCCCAACTTGGGCTTAGAAAACGGGTTCAGAGCCTCATTCTGCCATGAGGTAGGCATGCAACTTTGTGCAAACCTCTCCAATCTCTCAATCTCTTCTGTAAGTGGGGTGGAAGTAATCATGCTTGTCATCTTTGTAATAAAGACATGTTCATGAAAGCTCTTTGTAAATGATAAAGCTGCTTGTATCACTGCAACATGATTGAGCCACAACTACTAAAAGCAGAACTTTTAATGATAGTGAAATTTAGTGGTCTCTCTCTTCTATTTATCCACTCATACATTTACAGACATGTTATCTTTTCTTGGTAATGTTTATTTACTTTTGAAAGAAAGAGAGAGAGAGAGCACGTGAGGGAGGGGCAGAGAGAGAGGGAGAGAAAGAATCCCAAGCAGGCTCCATGCTGTTAGTGCAGAGCCAGACATGGGGCTCAAACTCATGAACCAGGAGATCATGAGATCATGCCTAAGCCAAAATCAATAGTTGTCCATGTAATTGACTGAATCAGCCAGGTGCCCCTAAAGCCATGTATCTTTGTATTCATACACACAGAATGCATACTTATTTGGCTCCTTGTAGGCTCTATACAAGTTGCTGAGATTGAAATAATAAACTTTCCCTCACAGGACAGGCTTATAAATGACACAGAAATATGTTTCCTTTAATGTTTATTTATTTATTTTTTTTAATGTTTATTTATTTTTGAGAAAGAAATAGAGTGAGGAGGGGAGAGGCAGAAAGAGTGGGAGGACAGAGGATCTAAAGTGGGCTCCACACGGTCAGCGCAGAGGCCAACGTAGGGCTCGAACCCACGAACCATGAGATCATGACCGGTGCCGAAGTCAAATGCTTAACTGGGTCCACTGAGGTACCCCAGAAATAGGCTTAATAAACACAAATATAAATTTCAATGAGCAATGGGGCAAGCACTACAGACAGGAATTTATGAGAGAGAAAGCAATGAAAAGAAGGGGAGAAGAAGAGAGGAGAAATTGTACTTTGAAAGCACAGGTATCTTGGCTGTTGAGAAGAAGGCAGCCCACGTAAATGTGAGGTACGGTTTATAAATCTGCTCTTTCCTTGTTCTGTCTCAGTTCCCGTGCCTCTCAATGCCATGTAGAAGGGGATTTATAATATGTAAAGTTACTAAATTTCATGTAATAGGCCCAAATGCACGCTGACTAATCTGGTGCTCAGTCTAAGAGGCACTGATTTATACCAATGATGGGGATTTACTGACTGGTGAGTCATTCTGAACACTTCTAATTTTCTCCTTAAAGTTGACATTATAATCAACTTTAGTTCTGAGGTACAATACAAAAGTTTGAGGGTTGAGCTGGGGTAGATAGGAAATGAGTCTTTTTATGCTTCTACTCTGGGCAAAAGCCCACATTTCTACAGGGGCCAAGACCACCTTTCTAATAATCCCTTCTGGAGTTTGAGCCAAAAGTCTACCAAAAAATACAGCAGGACTTTCCTGCCTCTGGCTGATTATTGTGCTGTGTGTGTTTTTCTCTTGACATAGTAAGAGATGACCAGTGTGGTCTGGGACAATATGGGGACATACTCAAGTCTTCTCCCATTGGCAGTCCATAAATAGCATCTAAGTCATTCCAATTTCTAAAATTTCATGTACAAATTACATAAAATAACTAAGGTTCTATGTGTGTGCTCACAGTTTTTAATACATGGCATTCACATTCTTTCACTCTTTTATTAAAATGAAATTTAAGAAGAGGTGTACAGCTCATTCAACAGGAGGCCACAATATAAATAACTCTGAGAAACTTTGGAAAATCTGTTTCCAACCCCAGGCCATGTCACTCTGAATTTAATTGTGAATATTTTAGTTACAGAAAAATTCTCACCTTACTGAGTAAAACAAAGTCATTTTGTAAAAAGAGCCAATGACCAAATTAATTCTTTTATGGAGCTGTCTGATTTGATTAAGTTGTTGTACCACATTTAAAAACTCATTAACGGGAGCTATCAGGCTATTTTGTAAGTGATTTTTTTTCTAACGTCTTTACATTTACTGTCCTGGAAGGCTTTTGGTGTCAATCAAAATAGATGACAATGCTAAATCACTGACTTCATAACATAATTCAACAGTGGGTGAATTCAGCTGTCTCTCTGAAATATGACCTTGCCAAGAGTGGCTGATGTGCCTGTTGCCTTTCCGGATAAGAAAACATATTTATAACGACATTGTGGTTGCATGTATATTTCACAGTGTATGTTATTTTATAATGAGTTTGTTTAATCTTAAAGAAATTTCTTCCAATTAGGTGAAAAGAGGGAACCTTAAAAAATAAAAAAGGTCCTTTTCCTCTTTCTCTTTTCAACCAAAGTTTCCTCAAATAGATTCTATGTCAGGAAGCTCTAGGGAAGAGAAATTCACAATTGAAAACAGAAGACATGTGGCTTTACTGAGAGAGTTTAATGAAAGAAAGAGGAGACAGTTGGATAAATCTGCACAAAGTAAGTGAACAGTGAGCATTTTCTAGAACTGAAAGCTAAACATAATACAGTAGAGAATTAATTGCTTAGATACAGGGAATAGAGCCTGGCAGAGTCAGGCTTGGCAAATTTCTCCAGCTGTAACAATTCCTTAAACAAAAATCTCAGAGATTTGTCATTGTAGGTAAGTCATTATTTCTAGTATTACAAGAAAAATATAAATAGGAATTAAACTCCCATATGATCAAAGAATGCTGTAGCAATATTCCATATTTCTCACAAAATTGATTAGAGAAAGCTTCAGTGAAACATAACACTGAGACATAAGAAAGACGTTACTCTTTAATGGGTACTAAGAATGCTCAACAAATCAGGTTAATAAAGTGTCTGTTAATTTAATAAACATTGATGGAACTCTTGCAATTTTGTAAATTTTGCACTGAGGGGAAAGATGACAAAGAAAAACTACAAATACAGTCCAGGCCTTTGAGGCTCATAAAGTAGCTGAATAAACAGAAATGTGATGATGTAATTACTGTGCAGGAGACAAACAAAGTGCCACAAAGTCACAGAGGAAGGAGTAATTAATGTCAGAGAGTTCTCAACGGTATCCTGGTAGGGACAATATTTGAGGCGCTTCTTTTTTTTAAATTTTTTAATGTTTTCTTTCTTTCTTTTTTTTTTTTTTTTAAACTGAACTTTATTTTTTTTAATGTTTTATTTATTTCCAGGAGAGAGAGAGAGAGAGGCAGCGTGAGCAGGGGAGGGTCAGAGAGAGAGGGAGTCACAGACTGAAACAGGCTCCAGGCTCTGAGCTGGCAGTCAGCACAGAGCCCGACGCGGGGCTCGAACCCGCGAACCGCGAGATCATGACCTGAGCGAAAGTCGGACGCTCAACCGACTAAGCCACCCAGGCGCCCCATGTTTTATTTATTTCTGAGAGAGAGAGAGAGAGAGAGAGAGAGAGAGAGAATGAGCAGGGGAAGGTCAGAGAGAGAGAGAGAGAGAGGGAGATACAGAATCTGAAGCAGGCTCCAGGCTCTGAGCTAGCTGTCAGCACAGAGCCCTACGCAGGGCTCGAACCTACGGACCGTGAGATCATGACCTGAGCCAAAGTCGGATGCTTAACCAACTGAGCCACCCAGGCGCCCCTTGAGGAGCTTCTTAAAGTAGGAGTTGTTACTCCCCAGGGAGACAGAAAGGTGCATGGCACTCAGAAAACATTTTAGGGAGCTGTGAAAGGTTGATGTGTCCAAGTTCTAAGTGAGTGGATGGGTCAGGAGGGAGACAAAACCAGAAGGGTAAGTTGATTTCCATGCTAAGGAGTTGGGTCTTTATGCTAGAGATAAGAGGACGTGAATTGGAAGGTAGCTCCTGGGCCACTGAGTAACTAGAGAGGTCATGCCTTGCCTAAAAAGCCTGCGAATTCAAATGTAAAGTATGCTGTTTGGCACACACACAGGAACTGAGCAAACAAAGAAGAGCTAGCTAGTGGCAGTCTTTATTGTATTTTATTACTTCAAAAGAAGGACGGTGGGACTGAAATTGTATTTCAGAAATTGGTTGCAGTGAAGAAGAAGGATTGGCAGGGGTGATATTTGGAGGCAGAAAGAGTTCAGGAAGCCTTGTGAATGCTCTAGGAAAAAGAAGATGGGGATATAACAAATGAAAAAGGTAGCAGCAGGAATGGAAATGGAGAGACTTATGGCCACCTGCATGTGGGAAGTGAAGGAGAAGGTGTTGAGGATTACCTTGAGATGAACTTTTGGGTTTTGACTCCTACATAGACTATAGACATTTCTGATCTCTTCTTAATAAGAAGTAAGCACCAGTGAAAACTTGTAAAAACTTACTGATTTCTCCTTAAAAGAAGATATTTCCTCCATATATTTATCTATTCTTATTAGAAAACAAAAATTATGGAGAGCATAACATGTTAAATAAGTCTGAAAATTCAGAAAGAGGCATAAAGATGTGTATTGAAGGAACAATTATTAGGAGGGCTTAAGATAATGAGTTAGATTTTCAGCATAATATATTAAGATATCTGTAAAGCATCTAAGTAAAAATAGGCAGCTAGATCTGTGAACTGAGAGCTCATGAGACAGAGCTGAGCTGGAGAAACAGTTTAGGAATCTCTTTAGAGAAGATATGGAAACTGACAGCAAAGAACTGAAAAAGCCTGCCCCGGAGGAAGAGTAGAACTGGCAGAGAAGATGGCAAGGGGCAGGAAAACCAGGGATTAAAATTAGGGTGGGAACAAATGTATGGCCAACTAATCTTTGACAAGGCAGGAAACAATATCCAATGGAATAAAGACAGTCTCCTCTGCAAATAGCGTTGCGAAAACTGAAGGCAACATGCAGAAGATTGAACCTGGACCACTTTCTTACATCATACAGAAAAATAAACTCAAAATGGATGAAAGACCTAAACATAAGACAGGAAGCTGTCAAAATCCTAGAGGAGGAAGCAAGTAAAAACCTCTTTGACCTTGGCCGCCAGCAACTTCTCTCTCAACATGTCACTAGAGGCAAGAGAAACAAGCAACAATGAACTATTGGGACCTCATCAAGAAAAGAAGCTTCTGCATGGCAAAGAAAACAATCAGCAAAATTAAAAGACAACCAAAAGGATGGCAGAATATATTTATAAATGGCATATCGGATAAAGGGTTAGTATCCAAAATCTAAAAAGAACGTATCAAACTCAACGTCCAAAGAACAAATAACTCAGTGAAGAAATGAGCATTAGATATGAATAAATACTTTTCCAAAGAAGACACCCAGATGGCTGACACATGAAAAAATGCTCAACATCACTCATCATCAGGGAAATCCAAATCAAAACCACAATGAGATACCACCTCACACTTGTCAGAATGGCTAAAATGAACAACTCAGGCAATGACAGATGTTGGCAAGGATGAAGAGAAAGGGGAACACTTTTACACTGTGGGGGGAATGCAAACTGATGCAGCCACTCTGAAAAATGTATGGAGGTTTCTCAAAAAATTAAAAATAGAACTACCCTACAACCCAGCAATTGCACTACTAGGTATTTATCCAAGGGACATGGGTGTGCTGTTTTGAAGCAGCACATGCACCCCAATTTTTAGAGCAGTGTTATCGACAATAACCAAAGTATGGAAAGAGCCCAAGTGCCAAGTGTCCATTGATGGATGAACGGATAAAGAAGATGTGATATATATAACACACACACACACATATATAGCTAGAGTATTACTCAGCTATCAAAAAGAATGAAATCTTGCCATTTTCAATAACATGGATGGAACTAGAGTGTATTATGCTAAGCGAAATTAGTCAGAGAAAGATAAATATTCTATCTCTTTACTCATTTGTGAAATTTAAGATACAAAACAGATGAACATAAGGGAAGGGAAGCAAAAATAATATAAAAACAAAAAGGGTAGTGGCACCTGGGTGGCTCAGTTGGTTAAGCATCTGACTTCAACTCAGCTCATGATCTCACTATTCCGGAGTTTGAGTCCCACATGGGGCTCTGTGCTGACAGCTCAGAGCCTGAAGCCTGCTTCCAATTCTGTCCCTCCCTCTCTCTCTGTCCCTCTCCTGCTTGTGATCTTTTTCTCTCAAAAATAAATAAACATTAAAAAATTAAAAAGAAACAGGAAGAAGGAAAAAACATAAGAGACTCTTAAATATAGAGAACAAACTGAGGGTTGCTGGAGGGGTTATGGGAGGGGGGATGGGCTAAATGTGCAAGGGGCATTAAAGAAGACACTTGTTGGGATGAACACTGGGTGTTACATTTGGGGATGAATCACTGGATTCTACTCCTGAAATCATTATTACACTATATGCTAACTTACTTGGATGTAAATTTAAAAAAGAATAATGACATTGTATCTCAAAAAAAAATTAGGGTTGGAAGAGGTGGACTATTTATGGAGACTGAGTGAGAAGTGGCTGGAAGAGTCAGGATAAAATGGTAATAAAAAGTTGACAATTTTCACAAAATGACCACTGGGCACGCGTTTGTGAACATTTCTATGCCTTACCTTTTAAATCTAGATATTTGTTCATTTGCTTATCATGAGGCATAACTGTGTTGAAACTTAAATTCATCTTTTCATTGACATGTGACCTCAGATTTATATTTTCCTAGAGAAATCTTGAATTTGCCTCCTGAAAGCTAACAATCTTGGCAACATGTTTGCTACAGAATAAAGTCCCTTCCATATTTTGTTGAATCAGTTGGTGGATCCATAGAGTAGTGTTTATCTTCTATCTGCCCCTCCAGATCCACTGTCCACTCTTCTCCCCTCAGCCGTGGGAGGCTGAACTTTATAGACTGACCAATGGGCTCTGTTTGCCATCTGGACCTTAGTTGGGTTTGGCCAATGAGAACAATGAAGGAGCTGGGAGAGTGAAAAGAGAGGCTGGGATTCTCCCCGCCTTATGTGGTCTGCATCCCTCTACTGAAGGCCATGGTTCCCTCCATGAAGTCCCCTCCAGACAATCCCCTCTATGGTTCCTGTACAGCTCCCACTCTTGAGTGCTCTCTGGTTCCTGCTGCCGGGAGGAGGTTAGTTCATAAACAATTTGTCAGTTGTCAGTGATCCATTTTTCCACTGGCTCCTAGCATAAATGGGGAATGTATGTGAGAAGGTCCAGTGGGAGAGGGGGCAGGAATGAATCTCGAAAGGCACAGGTTGCTCTCTTTTAGAGTCTGGCTGCCTTATAGAGCCTTAGGGCCAGCACCAACATTGTTCCTCTGGGCATTTCTATGCAACCAGTTTGAAATGAGCAACAAAAACAGCAGAAGGCTGAGAAAATCCACATTTCACCCTGACAGAACTGACAGATTGGGGCATGGAACCCCATGAGTCTGGATTTTCAGGTAACTGCTGTTTGAGTTTATGCTCAGAACCATCAATTCTGTGGTAGAGAAGTTCCATAAATCAGGTTGCCATAAAATGAGCAATGCCTGCAGTTGCAAAGAAGATGTTCTAGAAGTATTTCTGGCTACTGTTCAAGAAATTCAGGTGGCAGGAGAAAGAATCTTCAGAAGTATAAAAGAATATCCTTTTGGTGAAAGGTGGAGGTGAGGTAGAAACTCTCAGCATATACCCCTGGCCGTGTAGCGCTGCCTTATACCTCGGTTATTTAGAAACCAACCCAAAGCAAATGAGAAACGGAAAGGCAAAACAAAAATACAGTTTGTAATAAAACTTCAAAAGAGATTCAAACATATTTTAAGTGTTTTCTATAAGCAACTGAGTGTTCCCAGGAGGAAGTGGAGAGAGGCTGAGGAGAAATCTTAAGATCTCAGTGGCTGGAGTCTAGGCTTGACAGAGCTCAGAAAATGCCACAAAAAATTCACTTCTTCAAAGAGAGAGATGTGCTTTAAGAGGCAGAAGTTGGACCTTTTCCTGGCAAAAGTGTATGCATAAAACAAAAGGTCACTTTCTACCCCAACAGAACCATAGTGAGCTCAATGCAAAATGGGAAGCAAGACCAAGTGAAGATTCAGACAGACAAGGCACACTTTTAGGAGGCATTCCATTATAATTGTGGAAGCCCTTCTGAGAAGAAGAAAACCTTTGCACTCAGAAGCTGCTAGAAAGGAATGCCAACCTGGCCCTGGCTCAGGAAAAGTCTTAATGAATCTCTGGTCTAGGAGAATGAAAGTCACCCAATGATGAATGACATAAAAAATAAAACAATTAAAACAATGATACGTCTATACGGAGGTACTATAAAAGGTACTATAAAAGGCAAGAAGGAGCAAATTTTTCAACATCCTTTTGTATAACCTTTTGTAAACTATTACCATAGGGCAAATAAAACTTGTGAGAAATGTTTTGCCATGAATTTGGAGGGGAAAAAGCACTCTAAAATAAAGGGATGGAAGAAGATAAATAATATTGCAGAAATGGCTGAATTCAGGGAAAGTATGATAGGAGAATAGGAGGAAATAAGATATAAGGGATTTAGGAAAGTGTACAAGGGAAAATATAGAATCTAAGAAATGACAGCAAAAAAGAGGAAAAGAGTGAATAGATGTTATGGAAAATATAGCAGATTCACAGAGGATAGAAATGAGAAACTTAACGCAATGAAATAGAGATAAAGAAAGACCCAAAATGATTGATGATACATATCCTTAAAGTTACTGGGCTTAGAAGATAAGGAAATCTTCTTTGGGGAAGACAGGTGAAAAATCAAGCCAATGTAATAGGAAAAAAATCATATTAGTTTCATAATTTTACACAAAACCACCGAATACCAGATACAATACCTACAAAGAGTCTCAAGAAAACAAAGTTTGAGGGAAGTATTATATCTACATCCAAGTCTTTCTTTAAGTACAAAGGCTACAAACCTTAACGTTAAGATCCAAAAACTAGGGGCGCCTGGGTGGCTCACTCAGTTAAGCACCAACTTCGGCTCAGGTCATGATCTCATGGTTTGTGAGTTTGGGCCCCACATTGGGCTCTGTGCTGACGGCTCAGAGCTTGAAGCCTGCTTCAGATTCTATGTCTCCCTCTCTCTCTGCCCCTCTCCTGCTCGCACTCTGTCTCTCTCTCTCTCAAAAAAACAAAAACAAAAACAAAAACAAAAAAAACATTAAAAACATTTTTAAAAAAAGATGCAAAACTAGAGAAACATTATTTTGCTGATCCCTTTTTTGTGGAAATGAATAAAGGCCAAAATTCAGTCAATCATGAAGGTTGGGAAAGATATTGGAGGAGCCTGAATAGATGTAACAATACCACTCAAAGCAGAAGAAATGTGGGTTAGCGTGGCCAATGCCATACAACTGAAAGATTGGGTGGGGAAGAGAGAAAACAATCAGAAGGAAGAATAAGTGTGTTGAGTGTCTTATGCAAGGGCTGGAAGAAAAAAGATTTCATTTAAAGTGACAAATCAAGTCACAAAAACCTCAACATACTTGATTATATCCAGGTAAATACCAAGAAAAATAATACTGATTAAAATCAATATGCTGGAGGAGAGATGAGAGGGGAGAAGAGGAGGAAATGTACTAAATATTTAACTGTTCACATTATAACTGGTAAGAATAGACCATCACTAAACAAAGAACTAAGGGATTTACAATTAAAGATAACTATAGAATCTTCCAAGACCACACAAAGAAACTTTACAAAGAAAATGAAGTGAAGAAAACTGATCATAGAGTGAACACTTCAATTAATTAATTAATGTTTAAAGTTTTGTTTAAGTAATCTCTACACCCAACGTGGGGCTCAAAATCATGACCCCAAGATCAAGAGTCTCACACTATTCTGACTGAGACAGCCAGGTGCCCCTGTGAACATTCTATTTATTTATTTATTTTTTTACAAATAGTTTATTGTCAGGTTGGTTTCCATATAACACCCAGTGCTCATCCTCACAAGTGTTCCCCTCTATGCTCATCTCCCCCCCTCCACATCCATCAGTCCTCTGTTCTCATCATTCAAGAGTCTCTCATGGTTTGCTTCTCTCCCTTTCCCCCACCATTTCCCCCCTTCTTCTCCCCCATGGTCCTCCATTAAGTTCTTCCTAATCCTCCTATACGTACAAACATATGATATCCATCCTTCTCTGCCTGACTTATTTCGCTAAGCATAACACCCTCAAGGTCTATCCATGGCCTCTGCAAACATTCTAATTTAAAAAAAAAAGTAGCAAGACTACATTATGTAACATAAAATGATAGAACTAATACAAGGTATAGCTAACTTTGCCAAAATTATCTACTAAATGAAAATAAATATCAGATGTGATATACAGCATACAAGACATACAATTACAATAAAGTGATTCAGAAAACTAAAAAACAAATCAAAGAATGGCTAGAAGTGTATCAGGACAATGCAAATAAAAAGAAAGCTAGGAGTCATGATCTTAACAGAGCTTAATAGCACACACCCAATATTCATTGGCATCATTTTAAATGCTTTGCATTTACTAACTTGTGCAATCTTCCCTCTAAAAGCAGTGAGAAAGTTGCCATCATTATGTCTATTTTTTAGATGAAGAAACTGGGGTACAAAGCTAATAAGTGTGAAAGTCAGAATTTAAACTTAGCCAATCCAGAATTTGTGATGTCAGTGACAATATTTCCTATTTATACTGGCAAAGATGGGTTAAATGAGAAAAAAGAACTTTAAATGATAGGATTCACAATGCAGAATGTAAGTTCCAGGGGCACCCAGGTTGCTCAGTCAGTTGAGCATCAAACTCTTGATTTCAGCTCAGGTTATGATCTCATCGTTTGTGAGTTCAAGCCCCACATCAGGCTCACTGCTGTCAGCATAGAGCCTGCTTCGAATCCTCTGCCCTCTCTCTCTCTGCCCTTATACTGCTCATGCTCTCTCTCTCTCAAGAAACAAATACGCATTTTAAAAAAAAGGATGTAAGTTACAAACTTACACCCAAAAAAGTAGTATTGAGATTGGCAGAGTAAAACCTAAAAGGGGTATTTCCAAAGAGAAATAAGCAGAAAAACTGTAGGAGATGTAATTTTAGTTTTTTTAATAGCTATATTGAGAAATGATTGACATACCATACTTTTTACTTATTTAAAGTGTACAACCCAATGGCTTTTAGTATACTCAGAGTTGTCTATTCATCACCATAACCAATTTTAGAATATTTTCATTACCCTATCAGTAAACTCTGTACCCATTAGCTATCACCACAGATATCTACATATAATTTTTCTCTATTAAAAAATATTTTATTTTTTCAATAAAAATTGTATGTATTTAAGGTATACAACATAATTTGATATACATATACCTATACATATTGTGAAATGACTAATATTGGCAAACTAATTAATAAAACATCTCACATAGTTACCCTTTCATGTTTGATGAGAGCACCTGAAACCTATTCTCTTAGCATATTTTCAGTATTCAACACAGTGTTATTAACTATAGTCACAGTGTTGCATATTTTTTACACTCATTCATCCTTATGTTACTACAACTTTGTACTCGTTAACCAACGTCTCCCCATTTTCCCCACCACCTCACTCTCTGGTAACCACCATTCTACTCTCTGCTTCTGAGTATGACTTTTTTTCCCTTAGATTGTAAATATAAGTGACAACATGCAGTATTTATCTGGGTCTGGTTTATTTCACTTAGCGCAATATCCTGCAGGTTCACCACATTTTTGAAAATGACAAGACCTCCTTCTTAAAATTTGTTTAAGGCTGAGTAATATTCCATTGTATATCTTGGGGTGAAAAAAAGCAAGAAAAACATCTCACTTCTGAATAGCAATCCAAAATTATAAATAAATTATTAGCAAGTAATTTAAAAACCTTTTCATGATCCAATATACACACAGAAAATCTGCTTTAAATAGAGGTAAAGCTCCATAAGGTATTATAAAACACATGCTTATACAAATACTACCTAGGTCAAGAACTCAAATATCACCAGATCCTTAGAAACTGGTAACTGTGACCAGTCACCCCTCTCATTTAAAGATAAATACTATCTTAACTTTCATGATAATCACTTCCTTAGTTTTCATTATATACGTATCACCTAAGTATGCATTCCTAAATACTACAGTTTGGTTTTGCCCCCTTTTGAACATCATACATATTAAATCATGCAATATATATTCTTTTATGTCTGACTTTTTTGGGGAGGAACTCAAAATTGTGTTTGTGAGATTTGTTTATCTTAGTGCATATGTTTATGACTTTAATTTCCATTAAATGTTTTGTGTATGAAAGTAACTCAATTTGCCTATTATTCTGTTGAGGAACTCATATATTATTTCCAGGTTTTTTTTTATATATATTTTTTATTTATTTCTAGGAGAGAGAGACAGCGTGAGCAGGGGAGGGTCAGAGAGAGAGGGAGTCACAGACTGAAACAGGCTCCAGGCTCTGAGCTGGCAGTCAGCACAGAGCCCGACGCGGGGCTCGAACCGCGAACGAACCCACGAACCGCGAGATCATGACCTAAGCGAAAGTCGGACGCTTAACCGACTAAGCCACCCAGGCGCCCCTATTTCCAGTTTTTGAATGTTATAAATAATGTTGCTCTAAATAGTTTTGCCCTGCAGAATTGAAAATCACTATGACTAGGTGGTATTTATCCCAGGAATGTAAAGATGGTTCAATATTGGGACATATATAGATATAATTATCATTTAATGGGTCAAAAGGGAAAATAATATGAAAATCTCCATAGTTACAAAAATATCTGAAAGACCCAAATCCACTCATTATAAACAGTCAATAAAACAATAATCAGTAGTTTAATTGCTTAATAGGAGTTAATGTAGCTACCTCTGTCCCAAAGGCAATGTCATTCATAACAGAAGAACACTGGAAGTATTTTCACAGGTAAAGGATACCTAAGTATTTACATTACTATTTAACAATATACCAGATTTATAATCTCATAAAATTATCATAAGAAAAAAGTGAGAGGCATAAAAATTGGAAAGGAATGATAAGATTTTATATCTAAAAACCTATACTAGCAATATAAAAATGCAGTAATGTATCAGCTTATAAAAGTAACACATAGATATCAACAGCTTTCATGCAAAACTCCATTTATAATGGCAACAAAAATATAGAACACCTATGAATAAATTTACCAAGAAAAATTTCAGGCTTTTATTAGGGGGAGAAAAGCCTCTAAAACAGGCATAAAAGATATAAAAGAACAAATGAAAAGGCATAATACATCTTTTGATATGAAGATTCAAAATCATAAAGGTATCAATCTTCCCTAACATAATTTTAATTCAAATCTAATAAAAAGACAATATTGTTTTTTCCTGCAACTGGATAAGCTGATTTTCAGGAAAGCAAGGAGAACTAGTTTTATCAGAAATTTAAATGTTCTGTAATCTTCAGTAAGTATAGCAGTCTGGTTCTTGTGCAAAAGAAAAAATGAATAAATATGATCAGCACATACATACTAGAGAATATTACTACAAAATCTCACTCATGACCACAGTTGTAAAAATCCTGAATAAAATATTAGCAAACTGAATCTAGCAGCATGCACACACACACACACACACACACACATCATGATCTCATGGGGTTTAATTCAGGAATACAAAGTTGGTCTAATATTTCAAAGATTAATTATGTTAATTTACCTTGTTAACAGTATAAAAAAAAATCACTGAATGATCACCTCAGCAGATCAATTTTCATCCATGTCTGAAACATTTAGCAAATTAGATGTAGGAGAGAAATTCATTAATCTGATAAATGCTATCTACAAAAACAAACCAACTTTCAACAAACTTCATACCTAATATGAGGTAACCTTACTAAACCCTTTCTGGAAAAAAATGAGAAAAGAATTGCTGCTGTTGCTATTTTAATTTGGCATTGTACTAGAAGTTTTTTGTTTTGTTTTGTTTTAAGTGGGCTCTCTGCTCAACCTGGGGTTTGAACTCACAACCCCAAGATCAAGAGTTGCATGCATGACAGACTGAGCAAGCCAGGTACCCGAACACTGCACCAGATATCTTAAACAGTGCAATAAAAGAAAGTATAAGAAATTTTAAAAAGCAATATTTTTAATGTTTTTTATTTATTTTTGAGAATCAGAGAGAACGTGAGCAGGAGAAGGTCAGAGAGAGAGATACAAAATCCGAAAACAGGCTCCAGGCTCTGAGCTAGTTGTCAGCACAGAGCCTGACGCAGGGCTCAAACCCACAAACTGGGAGATCATGACCTGAGCGGAAGTTGGACTCTTAACCAACTGAGCCACCCAGGCACCCCTAAAAAAGCAATTTTGGAAGTAAACAACATTTTCTTTGTTCACAGCTGATTTGATTGTCTTCATAGCAAATTCAAAAAAATTCAGAGATGGATTACTAAAATGAAGAGGAACAAACTCCAGCTACGTGCAACACATGATTCTCAAAGGCAGTGCTGAGTGAAAGTCATTCAAAGGAATATTTACTGTATTATTCTATTTATATAATGTTCAATAGACTGAAACAACTAAATTATACAATTCAGTGACATACACATAGGTGACTAAATTATGAAAAAGATCAAAGGAGCAATTATTTTAAAAGCCAGAAAAGTTACTTTGGAGGGGTAACTTCTGTGTTCATTGGTGGGTGGGAGAAAAGCAGTATGATATGAAGTTCAAGAGTGGCCATCAAGAATACTGGGTTTAGGCGCTCCTCGGTGGCTCAGTTGGTGAAGCGGCTGACTTCAGCTCAGGTCATGATCTCACAGTACGTGAGTCCGAGCCCTGCATCAGGCTCGGTGCTGATACCTCAGAGCCTGAGGCCTGCTTCAGATTCTGTGTCTCTGCCTCTCTCTGTCCTCCCTCGCCCCCCAACTCTGTCTCTCAAAAATAAACATTTACAATTTAAAAAGAAGAATTCTGGGTTTATTTTAAAGGCAATCAATTCATTGAACAGTTTGAGCTAGAAAATATTACAGATTTGGTATATTTCCAGAGGACAACTCTGAACAATTGTGGGCTGTAGGAGGACAGAATTGGAAGCGAGGAAGCCAGTTAGGAGAGCGATGTTGGTGGCTCAGGGGAGGGAATTGTATTAGTCTTCTATTGCTGCTGGAACTAATTACCATAAATACAGGGGCTTAAACAACATATTTTATTACTTTAAGTTCTGTAGGGCAGAAGTCCAGTGTAGGTTTCACTGGGCCAAAATCAAGGTGTCGGCAAAGATGTTTTCCCATCTGAGCACTTAAAAATAATCCATTTCCTTGTCTACATCAATTCTCTGGATCCTGGCCCCCAAATTCCATCTTCAAAAACAGCCATGTGGCATCTCTCTCACGTCTCCCTTTAACTCTGACTTCAGCTGGAAAAGGTCCTCCCCCTTCAAGGATTCATATGATTATTCTGGTTTATAATACAGGATAATCTCCCCACCACAAGGTCCATAACCTTGATTACATCTGAGAAGTCCCTTTTGGTAAAGTCAGATAAGGAATTGTAAGGTAACATATTCACAGGTTGTGGGGTGTATTAGGGCTATTAGGACATCTTTGTTTTGCTGGAACATTTTTGTGGATTTTTATTCTGCTTGTCACAGAAGTGCATGCGGAAATGGGGAGAAAAGGACATAGTCAAAGTAATCATCTGTCTTTGAGAAGCAGTCTGGATGCCTCTGGTAGCCTCTACCTACCTACTGAATAAGACTTCCAACGTAATATCTATATGGTGATCACCGAAACCAGGCCATCCTGTAATTAAGACTCCCCACTCTTTACTTCAGGCCTGTCCTGAATTTTTTCCTTAGTCCTACTTATTACCATTTCTCAAGCTCGGAGACATTCTGACCAGCTCAAGTCTTTGGTTATGCACAATTCCATGGTGGTTTTATAGGCAGAATTGTATCTGCTTTAACAGGAATGGTTGTAAATGCACAACAGTCTGCTTAGCTAGAGCACTCACTATGTGATCTTAGTCTATTATCAAGAAAGCATTGGATAGTCTTGTTAAATTTGATTTATTTTCCAGCTGGAAAAATATATGGTTATTTGAGCCTTTAACAACATAAGGGAGTACAGTGGGAATATTTCTCCACTATCATAGCCCTCCCTTAACCCTTCCTTAACACTATGTGTTCCCAGTCTCCCACTAACTCCCTTCTTTTCTGTTCTCAACAGACCTTCCCACAAACAAATGGCCCTAATAAACACTGGGGTACACGTGCCCCTATGAATCAGCACTCCTGTCTCCTTTGGAATTCTTAGTAGTGTTATTGCTGGGTCATAGGGTAATTTTATTTTTAATTTTTTGAGGAACCTCCACACTGTTTTTCCTGGTGGCTGCACCGGTTTGCATTCCCACCCACAGTGCAAGAGGGTTCCCATTTCTTCCCATCCTTGCCAACATCTATTGTTTCATGAGCTGTTGATTTTAGTCATTCTGACTGGTGTGAGGTGGTATTTCAATGTGGTTTTGACTTGTATTTCTCTGGTGATGAGCAATGTTGAACATCTTTTCATGTGTCTGTTGGCTATCTGAATGTTTTCTTTGGAAAAGTTTCTATGTCTTCTGCCCATTTCTTCACTGGATTATTTGTTTTTCAGATGTTGAGTTTGGTAAGTTCTTTATAGATCTGAATACTAACCCTTTATCCAATATGTCATTTCCAAATATCTTCTCCCATTCAATAGCCAAATTATGGAAAGAGCCCAAATGTCCATCAACTGATGAATGGATCAAGAAGATGTGGTTTATATACAATGGAATACTACTTGACAGTGAGAAAGAATGAAATCTAGCCATTTGCAACAACATGGATGGAACTGGAGGGTATTATGCTAAGTGAAATAAGTCAGTCAGAGAAAGACAGATACCATATGCTTTTACTCATATGTTTATCTTGAGAAACTTAACAGAAGACCACAGAAAGGGAAGGGGGAAAATAGTTTTAAACAGAGAGGGAGGTAAACCATAAGAGACTTTTAAATACAGAGAACAAACTGAAGGTTGATGGGGGGTCAGGGGCAGGAGGGGAAAATAAGTGATGAGCATTGAGGAGGGCACTTGTTGGGGTGAGCACTGGGAGTTTTACGCAAGCAATGAATCACGAGAATCTACTCCTGAAGATAAGAACATACTATATACGCTGTATGCTAGCCAACTTGACAATAAATTATATTGAAAAAATTAAAAAATAAAAATTACAAGTAGTTAAAAATAAATTATAAGACAGATAATCACTTAAAATAATTTCAGCACTCAATAAAATATTTCTTTCAAAAAATAAAATAAAATGTTATTGCCATAAAATTTGTAAAATAAAAAGCTTACTTTGAATGACAAAAAAACAAACAAAAAACCCCCACAAATGTCCTAATAATTCTATGCACAAATTACAGGATAGAAGAGATCTATTTCAAGAGCTATACTTTGAGAAGCCAAGCCTATCTCTGTGCCCATAAGAATGAAGTATAAGAGACAACTCTGTTAAAAAAAAAGTCAATGTTCAGCTATTCCCTTCAAAGCCCTTGGTAAACATTAAGGATTACAAATCTCTTCACTTTGGAGTCAGTGGAATCCACTAATGAGTGGAAACAGTCATATTTCTATTTCTTTTAGACTAAAAAAAAGGAGGCTGATTACAATGCAAGATGAATATACAGTATTTTGGTTTAAAGATCAAATTAACACCATCTCTGTGTTAAACTCTATTTTTTATACTTTAATTAAAATAAATGTGTGTGTGAGAGAGAGAAAGAGAGAGAGAGAGAGACAGACAGAGAGACAGAGAGAGAGGGAGGGAGAGAATTAATTCTCTCAGGTACAAGAGTGTTTTATCCTTATATATCAATTTCAATATTCAACACTATCCTATGCTTTGAAATCCTTCAGTTGTTATTGTTAATAGAAAATACTTCATAAATATACTTTGAATTTTCTGGACCTCCTCTCTAGGGTCTGCATTGCATAAAAAGGTCTCTGTTAAAAGGAAAGTAGGCAACATTATCACATATAGCGACTGAGCTGGGGATCTATAATTACATCTCCTTCAAGTCCTCTTGACTTTCCACTGTATGTCTCTAAACTTTCTGTGAGCTGCTTGACATTTGATCTGGGATCACCCACGCTGCCCGTCCCAAACTCCTCTTCACTCTGTCTTGCAGCAGTGATGTGACTAGAAATGAACACTGCTTTCAGACACAACCAGCGAGTAGCTCTGAATTTTTTATCATGTTTTCTTCAACCTTCTTCAATTTTCTCTCTTAGTTCTTCCATCTGTCTCTCAGGCTATGTATGTGTTCAGCTGTTTCACCATCTTTTTCAGAGATTACCAAATAATCTTTTTAAAACAATCATCCCACTGTCTATCTGATTAAATGATTGTTCAATACTTGTTTCATTTTGGACAGTTAGTTGCTTTACATTGATCAATTAATTCATGCATCCAACTACAATTTTACTCAGCACTTATTGTGGTCCAGTCTTTGTTCTAACACAGGGGATTCAATGGTTGGCAAAAATAAACTCTGTGACTCCATTCATTCATGGAGGTTATGGTCTGGTAAAGGAGAAGCACAGTGTTAGTGAAATGACCCTGCAAAAAAGATAAAATTGTAAGAATTGTAAAAAATAATCTGGAAGAACAGGTTACTGTGAGAAATGTGTGATGGGGCATTCCAGGACTTCTCAGAAGTAATATCTGACCTGAGATCTGAAAGATATACAAATTACTAAAGGAAGAGATAGTATAGGTACCTTCAGGGAGGAAGAGCAGCCAGAGAGTGGGAACCACATATGGGAACATCTTCCGATGGCAAGAGGCATATGGAATGTTTAAGGAACTGAAATGAGGCCAAGAACAAGACTGGAGGACGGCAGATGATGCCAGCAAGGCAGGCATGGGGCAGACAATGCAGGATCTTAGAGGATGTAAGGATTTGTCTCTTATCCACAAACAAGGGAAACTATTGAAGGGTCTTTCCAAGGGAGAGTGCCACCATTCCATTTTAGTGTCCCCCTTCTTTATTTATTTATTTATATCCCAGGGACACATACGTGTTATGCACAACAACGGTAAACAGGATAACTTACAAAACTTCAAAAAGATCTGACAACCTTTTGAATTTGCAATACAATGCAGATGCAGATTCTTTTTTTTTTTTTTTTTTTTAAAGCAGATGCAGATTCTTAAGTGAATTCATGACCTTGTCCCTTCAAAAGTGCTTTTGGGCAATGCACTCACAGCTACTTGGGTAGCTGTTATTGGATATACCCATATGAGATACAGATAAACATAAGTGTGTACACACACACACACACACACACACACAAGAGGGATATGGATAGCTTTGCCTTTTTACCACTTCTTGAGCAAGATGAAGAGGTCTTACTTAGCTTGTTAGAGTTGGCCTCCAACAGGCTACATAGCCCACAGGTGCTTCTAGACTCGTTTCTGCTTGGGTGGCTTTCTTATCAGTCTCTAAAGAAAAATAAACTGCTTTTGATGTAACACCACTTGTGATCTCAAGGTAGATGCAGGCTTTCCAAGGGGTTAGAATGGTCTCTCAGAACCTACTCTGGACAAGACTCCTTCTGGGTGCCCTGTGAGGGAAGAAAGTTGTAGCTGCTCATGAAAAGATGAAACCAGAATACAGAACTTGGGATATAAGAAAGTGACTAAGAATGTAACAATCCATAAAGCTATTCTGAGAAATCTGATGAGCAGCCAGCTTTGAAGGGCAGTCGGTTCTGAAAACACTCAGCAGAAACAAGAGTCTCAAGTGCCAAGAGGCTGGCACTCAACTTTTGCAAGAAATTTACAATCTAGGCCCTGTCCATTTTGTGCTTCAGAAAGCATCTGCCACATTTGGGGAAGGCCCTATGTTGCACTTTGTTTCTCTAAGCATCTTCCATTTCTAAGCAAACTAGGCCAAGATTTCTTATGTTCTACTGTGCCCACAGCCAGAAGAGAAGCAAACCAAAAGCAAGGAATACAGGGCACCTGTATGGCTGAGTCGGTTAAGCATCTGACTTTGGCTGAGGTCACAATCTCGCAATTCTTGGGATTGAGCCCCACATCTAGCTCTGTGCTGGCAGCTCAGAGCCGGGAGCGTGCTTCAGATTCTGTCTCTCTCTTTCTCTGCCCAACCCCACTAGCACTTGGTCTCTTCCTCTCTCAAAAATAAATAAAGATTAAAAATATTTTTTTAAAGCAAATAATACTTCCAGAAGTAAAGAGTTAAATGTAAAAAGCAAACCACAACAAAAAAGAAAAACATAGATATAATTAAGCTACCACTACAGACTTAAAAAATACAAAGCATACAATTGTATTTACATTAAAACCCCCAAAAAGTAAGAATAAATACATGCAGGCTTTGAGTTTCTGTACATTAACTAAATATGGATTTGTCCACACATGTCCTCCAAAACCTATAGAGATCAATAAGGAAGGCAAATAAAACCACCATAACCCCTGTCTACAGCATAACTAGGAGACAGAGAATGCTACAAATTTCAATTTACACAGAGCTAGGGAAAGAAAGAACGATCTGGAGTCTGCAGAGCCTGCACTGAAAGCTTGCTGGAGCTGAGTCGGCTGCAGGATGCTTGGAGCACAGGAGAGAAGGCACAGAGCACAGGTAAAAGTCATTCCTGCAGGAAAATGTCACGCTCTAAGAGGATCAATGCTGACAAAGGTCTATAACCTGCTGGATCAGGCACCACTACTGGGGACACAAAAGGAGGGCTTCCAAGGGCCCATGTCTGAAAGTGGCAGCCTTGGAAAGGCACCTCCTTAGGGAGAGAGGAGGTGTCCCAGGTGGTGGAGTCAGAGGGAAGAAAGTGTTTGCGATTAAGGGTCCATCAGAAAAGGAGAAGGGACTCCTTACCTCCAACAAAAGGTGCTATCTATTTTAAGTAATTTTTTAAGTTTTTATTTATTTATTTTTGAAAGAGGGAGAGAGTAAGCATATAAGTCAGAGAGGGGCAGAGAGAGACAGACACAGAATCTGAAACAGGCTGCAGGCTGAGAGCTGTCAGCATAGAGCCCAACATGGGGCTTGAACCCACGAATCCTGAGATCATGACCTGAGTGGAAGTCATGCTCAACTGACTGAGCCACCCAGGCAACAGGTAAGATCTATTTAATAGAAAGTGTACTTAACTATATCAACAGAAGGCAGTGCTCTTGAGCTAGGAAACCAAGTGAGCCTCCCCCAAACCTTACCACTGTCTACACAGAATCACCTGCTATTGCTGGTCCATGAAAATAGACAATTCAAAGTTAAAACATCAGATAACATCCCCACAGTGTCTGTAAGACCTTGGAAGATGAGGATCAAAATATTTCAGTTCAAAACTACAATCAGAAGAAGATTGCAACACAACCCCACACTGAATTAAATGTCCGTAAAAAAGCACTTCCATATATTTTTAAAACATCCCTAATCAGAAATTCAAAAGTTCAGAACAGAAATAGACCAATTTTAAAAGATAATATGAAGTAAGAATTAAGTAAACTGGGGGTCATTGGATACCCCATTACAATGAAGGGAAGATGCTCTCAGCACCTTAGTCCTATTTCGCATCACCAGTAAAATGGACACTGTGAGCCTCCTGGTGTGATAGAATAGGGACATACAATGTCGCCTATGTAGTATTCTTTCCAAAAATATTTAACCTGAATCTAATCATAAAGAAATAATCAGACAAATCTAGAATATAGAACACTTTCAAAGATAGCTAACTCATTTGGAATTTTCAAAAATGTCAGTGACATTAAAAAAAAGGTGTGTGTTTTTTTTCTAGGTTTTTTTTTCTAGTCTAGGAGACTTAAGAGACATAATAAATAAAAAATAAATGCAATGTCTGATCTTTTATTCAAACCAGATTCAGAAAAAAAAAATCCCATTAGCTATAAGGAATACTTTTGAAATAAAATGCTGTATCTTAGATAAATTATGGTATCAAATGCTAACTTTATTATGTTGTCATTATTATATGGTGATTATGCAGGACAATGTCTTCTTCTTCTTAGCAGATACCAGCTGGCCAAAGTATTTAGAGCTGAAGTGTCCTGTCTAGTGCTAACTTTCACATGGATCAGCAAAATCTGTGTGTGGGAATGGATGGATGGATACATGCCTGAATGCATGCTAATAATTAACAAATGTATGGGTACTGGGCTAAACAGTTCCAGAAGCCCTGAATGTGACCTTATTTGGAAATAGGGTCTTTGCAGATATAATCAGTTAACTTAAAATGAGGCCATATTGGAAGAAGACGGGCCCCGAATCCAATATAATTGGCATCCTTATCAAAAGGAGAGAAGTGTGGATAGACATGCACACAGGATTACACCACGTGGACCTTAAATCCAGTATGACTGCTATCCTTATAAGAAGAGGAGAGGAAAAACAGACACACACAGGGGGAAGGCTGTGACAACAGAGGCAGAGTAATACAAGTCAAGGAATGCCAAAGACATCAAACAAGTACGGGAAGGTAGGAGGAGGCAATGAAGAATCTTCCTCAGAGCCGTCAAAGGGAGTGTTTCCCTTCTGACACCTTGACTTCAGAGTCCATAGTGGAATTATGAGGCAGTAAATTTCTGTTGTTTAAGTCACTCAATTTGTAGTAATTATTATGGCAGTCCAAGAAACTAGGTACATAAAGGTAAAGGTCAAAACTGCTTAATGAAAATACTTTCAATTTTTCTGTTTCTGTGAGTTTGAAATATTTCAAAATCTCAAGTTGGGAAAAAATAAAAATAAACTATAAAAGCTATATGCACAGAAAAAAAGTCAGGGAAATAGTTTACCTTCCTAATAGTTGTAAAGGGTTGCTGGCCTCCACAAACTCAGAAAAACCTTCCCGCCTCCATGTTAACAGGTGCACTTAGGCACCTCACCTCTTACCTCCCCAAATGTATGCTCAGGATTGCAGGTAACTTTGGCTGTTGTGTAAAACTGCCTAGATGTTCAGAACTGGGGAGGCAGTTGGGAGCTATAGTCTGTATCATGTAAATGAACTTGGACTTCAGTAGAAGTGAGTGAAAGGAAAGTTTCAAGAGGATAAAGAGACACAACAGATTCTCCATTCACAGGAGTGATAGAGCATATCATGTAAAAAGGCACACAAGGAAGAAAGTCAATATTGGGGCTGGATGGAGACAAAGAAACAAAGAAGGGGATGTGTTGGGGAGAGTGGGGGAGGTCAGCTTTCTGCAGTCCAAGAAAGTCAGTTAGCCTGTGGACCTGCAACTGGTTTTCCTGAGTCAGAATTTAGGTTACCTGTCTGATCACCTCTGTGACTCTAGAGAAATGGGGGGTAATAGGACAACTCCTATAGGGTTGTTGTAAGAAATGAATGTGCAAAGTGTTTGGAATAATTCCTGTAGCACAGCATCATCCATGTTTAAACCATACCTCTTTCTTGGATTGGGACCTAGGTTAGGTACATGGCTTCCTCCATTAGTCTCAAACTGTGGTTGACACAGAAGCAGTGACTTCAACAGAGTTGAACGCTGAAATTTTGTAATTATCATGCCTCGTATTTCAAGCTCTAGGGGGAAGAATTCTGCTAACCATAGAACCACTGATAATTTTTACTTTCTCCTTTGTAGTTTCTGTTATTTTCCAAATTATCTACAATAAGACACACCTAATTTGTCAATCAGAAATAAATGAAAGAAGGGAAACAAAAAAATAACTAAACATGTTCCTCTTAGTCCTCCATCTTCCCACTGAAAAATGGAGGTAATAGACCTCTTGGTAGAAAGGAGAGATGAATCTTTTTGTTCTAAAGAATAAGAGGGCCAACCAAGAAGCAGAAGCACTTAGGCTCCTCCATACCCCCTACCCTCATCTTCTCCTCCAGGCAGCCAACTGGGGCTGGTGGCTATAGTAAGTTGAGGGGGGGGGGGTTGTTCGTGGAAAACCAGTTAAAAAAAGAAAGAAGATTCCAATTCTGATAAAAATACACAAACTCAAGCAGGAAAGCTAAAGGGCATCAACAAGTTTGAATGTTTACTTACTGTGGATTTATGGACTTCATTACAAAAAAACATTAATTAACAATAAAGTATTTCTGAACAAAATCTGACATGTATAATAGTTGAAAATAAAATCAGTAAACACTTCAGCAGTCACCTCATTGTCCCAGGTTTCCAGATTCTAGCTCCTAAGTACTTTTGCATAATTTAGTCCACTTTGAAAAGGGCAGAGTGACTAGGGACTATGCTAGAAAAATGTTACAAAAAATATAAACATACACAGCATCAGACCTAATGACTACAATATTGATCAAATTTATCTATGTCTTTACGTAACAAGTCCCTGCTTGATACATTTGTCGGTCTCTGATTCTTAGGGTAGCAGTGGGCCCTTCAAGTATATCCAATTCAGCTTTATAAGCAAAGTGGGCATTACAATACTCAGCAAAAATGACTGATAGGTCTTCAAATGAGGTCCCAAACCTCTGCCCATGCCACTCTGAAACTTACCCAAATCTGTAATAATAAAAAAATTGCTACCACTTAGCAACCTCTGTTAGTAGAACTGTGCTGGGTTTTTTGTTTGACTATGTGAATCATAGCACCTGCTTTTTTTCTCTTTATGACACTTAATCACAACTGTAATATCATTTTATTTACTAGTGTGTTTACTTTCCATTGTCTATCTTCTCACTGGACTGTAAGTTCTATGAGGGCAAAAATCACGACAACTTTGCACACTGCCATATCCTGCATCCTTTCTATACAGCCTGGAGCTCATCAAGTAGTCAATAAGTTAATGAACACAGCTTTTGATTCTTCTCCCCATTTTAACACTACTGGAGACTAAAGGTCAATGAGGTGTTTCCTCAAGGCTGGGAAAGGTCAGAGCCAAGACTGAAATCCAGCTTCGTTTGACCACAGGAGCCATGACTGCTTTACCAAGCTGCGTGGCCACGCAATTAATATGAAGGAAACCTATTAATTAAGCAATTTCAAATGAATAGTATGAATTACTCCCTCTCCCCATAGCTAATGAAGTGTGAGTTTCAAACCGGAGTTTTAATTTTCTACAAGATGGTACTGATGCCACCTCTGGGCCCTAATGCTTTTATAATGTTTTATGTCATATAAGATGGTGCCCGCTAACCATCCCTAATCATCTCTGTGACTGCTTGTTTCCCCTTAAATCAAAACTGTACAACACCGCATGCAGGAGCCCACCCATATTGGCTCCCAGAACCCATGATCACATTGTCAGGGACTTTGTGAGCTGGAAGTCAAACCACAACAATTACTAACAATTAAACTTACAAGAGGATAAGTTATATGCAAATAAACAAATTTCAGTGGAGAAAAGATCCCCTTTTAAGCAAACAGGGATGGAACAGCTGGACATCCACAGGCAACAAAATGAACCTGGACTTATAGCCTCACACCATATAAAAACGAATTCAAAATGGATCATGGATTTAAATATAAGATGGAAAATTTTATAGTTTTTATAAGAAAACATATGAGAAAAATCTTCAGAATCTAAACTTACATGAGGTGTACTTAGACATGATATAAAGGCATGATCCATGAAAGAAAATATTGATAAACTGGGTTTCATCAAAATTAAACATTTTTGTGCTGCAAAAGACCCTTTTTTTAAAAAAAATTTAAATGTTTTATTTATTTCTGAGAGAGAGAGACAGTGTGAGCAGGGGAGGGTCAGAGAGAGAGGGAGACACAGAATCTGAAGCAGGCTCCAGGCTCTGAGCTGTCGGGCTCAACCGACAAACCACGGGATCATGACCTGAGCCGAAGTCGGATGCTTAACCGAATGAGCCACTCAGGTGCCCCGCAAAAGACCCTTTTAAGAGAATGAAAAGACACATTACAGACTGGGAGGAAAAACTTGCAAACAACATATCTGACAAGGTTCTTGTATGTAGTGTACGTATATAGAAGGTCTGCTCTTATGCCTGTCTTCCTAACTCTGTACTCAGTGATATCTCACTGGTAGCTGGAAACCAGTCATTTGGGAGGACTCATATCACAGAAATAAGCAAACACTACAAGTCAGAACTTAGTTTATTGTACTGTTGATTGTTACCAAAGTGATGGAGAAAACGTTACTATTGTAGATAAAAGTAAGTCTTGTCTATAGGCCTCATATCATGTATAGCATAAAACTGAAAAACTAGTCTTCTATTATTTGACAACTACTGTTTGATTCAGCCCAGAAATCTCTTGTGTTATTGGGGAGTGAGTAAAGTTCCAACACAGGTATTTTTTCTTTCACTTTCATTTTACTCATTAAGTAACCAAAAATATGAACCCCATTAATGGTGGACCTGCATTCACTCAACTAACTGCAACCAAATGTTGGTTACAGACACATGAATTTTGCAAAAAATATATGAAAACATTCTGTGAGAACTAACTGGCTATAGGGAAGTTGCAACAAAGAATACTGTATATTTTATCTTTACTGGTAAATTATGTGCTGCCTTTATATTAATAAAATATGTAATAAACTTAAGCATGTATATATGCACATTTTTAAAAAAGAACTAGTGCTTAAACGTTTACCAGCATGACCCTGGTTTCAGCCCAATCTTCTCTTTTTGTTCTTACTTCCACGAGGACAAACCACTGCTCTTCTGTAAAGTGGTGACGTAGGTTAATTGTGCTGCATCAGGCTTGTCTCTTCTGTGGATGCTCTGTTTATGGGAGGCTGATTTGACCCACTGTATGTTCAGATTTCTGGGTTCAGAATCAATGACCCATTACAACTATAAATCCTGTGGACTGTACAGGAAAATGCTCTAGCTTCTCCCATGAAAAGATGCTTACAGTGTTAGAGTCGGTTCCACTTTGCCTTTAGTTTGGACACCAACTTTACAAGTTTTCTAATGGTTTTCTCATTTCTTTTGGTATAACAAAATCAGAAAGTTAAGATTTCTTTATAGCAAGTGGTTCATGAGATTAGTCATATTGGGTCTTTATTTACTAAAGGTTTTATACTCACTGCCCTTTGTTGTAGCCATATACTGGTCAGCGATCAGGCTTTCTACCTCAATTCTAGTGCCCAGTACCCACCCTTCTTTTGAGGGTCAGTTCAGTTACCTCCTGACTCTTGTCTTTCCTCCCTTAATCCATTCAATATGAAAAAAATACATCCCTTGCTCTGAATTCCCCTGGAATGTAGCCAGATCTTTCTGCTGACATCAGTCCTATTTCTCCTTTATACTGCTGTTTTATAGGTCTATGGCTTATGTCAGATGCCCCTGCTATCTCTTTGAAGGCAGAGCTCTTTCCTAATTTGTTTCTAAATTTCACCTCAGTGACTAGTTTAATGTCTGTACACAGTAAGAACTCAAAAAAAATTGGTTCAATGGAATGAGTGGCTATATGTGACCAAATGAATGAGTCATTTCATCTCTCTAAGCCTCAATTTTCTCACCTATAAAATGGGAATAATAATAAAAGGATTATATCTTATAGAGTCATTGTAAAATATACAACCAGGTATATTAAATGACTAGCACAGTTCCTGGCTAACACTGGCTACTCAATAAATGGGATATGGGTATGTGAGTGTATGTGTAACACATATGATATGCATAAAGTATAAATACGTGGTATTTACAATTACCATTATTGGCACTATCATTGCACTACTATTCCTGATAGCAGATTCATGTGTCCATGAGTGTGTCTATAAATTCTCTAGCGCAAAACAGTATAAGAGTATGGACCTCTGAGTCAAGAGTCAGAAGATGACAAGTTTCATCCCAGTTCTGCCTATTGTTTATCATCTTGAGCTAGTCAACCTCTCTGGGATTCAGTTCTCTTGTCTGCAAAATGTGTGTAAATGTGGGGAGGAGGCTGAGTTTCTGAAACTCTAGGTCTATATATTCACAATATTGCATGGTAAGTTGGCTTAGGCTGATTTGGGCTCCCAGTGACAGGCAGCTCTCTGCCTTTGGTAATTTTCTTTCTATAAACCCACTGAGTCTCCATCAGCCACGGGCTAAGTATCCTTTGCCAAGGCTTTCTCAGTGATGTATTCATGGGTATAAAGATACCCAGCCATTCTATCTGTTGACTTTACTGGCTAGAGAAGGATGATTTAGTTTATGACCATAGTGAACATCTTTTAAGTTTGTGACCATAGTGAATATCTGGAAGTTGTAGGGGAGGAAAAAAAACCCAGTAAGTTCTAGAGGTGATTGTCTAATGGTTTTTTTCTTGGCAAGTCACTGTGGGGCGAATGTCTTTTGAGGTGATCAGCCTGGTGACACTGCTCTAGTACATTCTCCCTGCAGACCCCATATGACACAGGGCTGCTGACATCAATTACAGAGGCAGGAATACAGAAGCCCAGAACAACCAGATGTCACAGCTGGGAGAGCCCTGTCCGGTCCAAGCTCGATTTTACATGAGGGAACTGGAGCTCACAGGGGCCAAAGGACTCCTGCAAGGCCACAGAGCTAATTAGCGGAAGAGCTGAGTCTAGGGAGTGTACCTCCTCAAGTTCCTGCCCCAGTCCAGGCCCACCCACAATGGACTGGCATCATGGCCGGCACGGAGCATCTCTGATGGTAAAAGTGAGCCCCAGGCGGGCACAAACAGGCAACATTCAGAACACTGTTCTCTCCCCTGCCCCCTAACTATCAAATAAAGTCTGAAAGACATTGGAGGGAGTTGAAGTTTGCTATGGGAAAAACTAATCCCAATTCTTAACTTCTAAAGAATAGCAAATATATTCCTGGAGAGGAGTGCAGCCTCAGGGACAAGCTGGCACAAGGCCTGGCACTTGGAAGACATTCAAAATGTTGGTTGGACGAGTCCAGAAAGTGACACTCGTGCTTATGACCACAATGTCACCCAATATTCAGGAGAATAGGAAATGGCTCAGTAATAGGTACCCTTTAAGAAATGAAGGTAAGGCCGATAACCAGGTGGCTTAAGATTAAGGAAGCTTAAGGTTCTTGATGTGTTTTTGGAATAAGGAAGTCAAATGTATACTTTATCATACTCACTACAGTGAGAGTAATTACATGGGAGGAAGGGAAGCAGAGTGAGAGCTATAGTCTTATTTATGTTGTTACTTCAATAGTGTAAACATATATTCTCATGTTGATTGCTCTATCGCTTGCTTTCTCTTTTTACTCTTTAAGAAATGATGTGCAGGATGACCTGGAGTTTGTAACATTGAAATAGGGCACCACTCTGGAATTTTATGCTCTGGGGCATGGTACGAGAGCCACTGCTCTCATTCAATCTCTCCCTCATTCTCTCTCATTGGGAAGTCGCCTCCCTTACTCCCTTCCTTCCTTCCAAGTTTATTTACTTATTTTGAGATAGAGAGAGAGTGTGAGTCAGGGAGGGGCAGGGAGAGAGAGAGAGATAAAGTGGTCCCAATCCCAGAAAGAATCCGATGAGAGCACAGACCCCAACCTGGGCCTCAAACTCGCGAACCTTGAGATCATGACCTGAGCCGAAATCAAGAGATGGATGTTTAACCTGACTGAGCGATCCAGGCATCCTGAAGGGTTTCTTTCTTTGGAGGGTTGTTGGTTCAGAGGAGAGAAAACAGGGAAGCTGGCTGCAAAGGTAGGATGAACATAAGGGAGTCAGCAAGTGTCCTGTGGCACAGACTGTAAGTCCTACCTCATGTCCTCACCTGGCCCACTTCCCTGGCATTAGGTTGGGATGATGTGGCTGAATGTGGTCAATGAGATGTGGGAGCAAGTATCACACAGCACTTCTAAAGCTGGCCATTACAAACACTTGGAACAAACTTCAGCCCTCTTTCCTTGATGCACTAACCTTGCCATTACAAGACGGAAGAAGGACATCTGGTTCATTTTGAACTTTGAGTGAGTGCAGATAAACCCTTAGTATGTAAACAATTTACTCTTTAGGGTTCATTTGTTACCCTTTCCCGAATTTTCCTCTGATCTATCAAGCCCATCTCATCTGGGGATGAAAAGGGGGCCAAGCAAGCGTAACAGGAAACTTCTACAGAATTAACAATTTCGTGTTTGTCCAGAGATCCTCTCCCGGTAACTGCTTCACAATATGAATGTGTCAGGGAAAGACAGAGGGATTTGAGGGGAATTTATACGCATGCCCAAATTTTCTCCCCTGCTTTGGACACTTTCCCCAAAGTCCTGGTTTTACCCAACTGTTCCTTTTGTTTGTTTGTTTTAATGTGTACTAAAAGAAACTTTTAAGACCAAAGATAAAACCTTTAAGGTGAATTACATACTTCAGGTGACTTTGAACTATAAACCTTCAATATTTTTGTAACTTTTTAATAACAATGATCTAATTTAAACTGTAACAATCCATCATGTACAGTTATTTATTTAGGGGCACCTGGGTGGCTCAGTCTATGAGGCTTCAGACTTAGGCTCAGGTCATGATCTCGTGGTCCGTGAGTTTGAGGCCAGCTTGGGGCTCTGTGCTCACAGCTCCGGGCCTGAAACCTGCTTTGGATTCTGTGTCTCCTTCTCCCTCTGCCCCTCCCTCACTTATGCTGCCTGTCTGTCTCTCTCTCTCAAAAATAGATAAACATTAAAAAATTTTTTAATAAAAAAATAAAATCAATTTACTTTTTAAAAGACCTGTCCTAATGAATTCCTAGGCCCAAGATGGAGCTGCTCCTGCCTGGTGGTCCCATACCAGCAAATGGGCCTGGAGAACTTTCCTGTCTCTCCCTGTAGCTGCTGTACTTAACCAGAAACATGGTTTATCCAGTCAGCCAATCCCAAACAGCAAGCCAACTCTGGGCTGTATGTTTATTTCTTTTTTCCTAATCCAACTAAATTTCCTTCATCCTGTTTCTTATTCTTTATCTTATAAAAGCTTCCTGCTTCCACCCCATTTTGCAGTTCTCTGGACCTTTGAAAATGGAGACTGCCCACTTTGTGACGTGTGAAATAGTTTGTCTCACTTAAATTGTCTTATTGAATCATTTTAAGGAAGTTTAACATCCACTTATTTCCTGCTATATGATAGAAAACAATTTTTAAAAAGCTACAAGGCATAGTTTTTAAGCCAGAATTATTATATTATGATCAACCAAGATGTATAAAGTATTCATCCTAGACTTCGGTTAATATCTAATGAAAAAAAAAAAAGAGAAAAAATCATGACTTCTGATCTGATTGCATTTTTGTTCTCTAAGTTAAATTGTTTCTAATAAATAAATTCTTGTTATGAATTTGAATTGTTGCCCATGCAGATTACAATCATGGATGCTTAAGTAAATAAAAAATGTGTTTGCGTTTGCATAAGTATGTTTTATAAGCCTAGTATTTCACAAGAAGAAACTGACTCAGTGAATATTTCCACCCACTAAAATTGTATAATTTATATCTACTTAAATTAATTTTGTAATCTGGTAGGATGCCAAGCTAACCATTTGAAATAGGCACACCCATTTGAGATACATAGTTAAGTTACATGCACAGAGAATTGATGTGTGCTTATCCTTAGGTACAGAGAATGCATCGTTAAAATTAGATCCAAAAGCACAAATCCAGAATCCTGAAAAATCCTAGGTTGAAGTCATTTAAAGTGTTAACACTAAACACCTGAGACTTGTTATCAGCTACACACAATTCTGGCAAAAAAGCTCACAAGGCAATTTGGGTTGGAGGCATTTTTCTCCTTTAACTCTTCTAAATACAACTTTGTATTAGCATGTTCAATAAAGCAAGTAACACTTCCACTTGATTGCTTGAAACCATTCTTGACCCTCATTTCATTCCAGTTGGAGGTAATTACTTGCTTCTAATGCAAAGTGCTAAAGACAGCCTTAAATTCTGTTGAATTATTATGTAGATTGAGAATCGGGTCTCCCCACTTCTCTTAAAACAGCACCATAACGCCAACCTCTACTTTGTCAAATTCAAAAGTCAATCTATTTTTCTGGAGTGAAAAATTCTCACTTAAAAGAAGACATTGGTTCTGGGCAGGTGGACAAAATGGGTGAGCTGCCTTGGGAATGAGGTCAGGAATGAATAAATCAATAATGGTAGAGGTGAATCATATACTTTGGGGATCTCATGTATAACAGGATTGGGGAGCGGAATGCTTACAATCTTTTTTCGTGTCTTGTGCACTGAAAATACAAGCTTTTGTTCAGATAGTCTAAGCAGAAACTCTACAATTTAGCCACAGTCACTGGATGATGTTGTTGTTTTATCTGGGTCTTGATGGAAATTCTGAATATTAACTCATTTAAATTCAAATCAATCATCTCTCTACACTAAGAACTCCTGTCTCGAATAATAGTATTTACGGTAAAATGGAGCAGGGTTACTCTCAGCCTCATTCTGGGAATCAATAAAAAACAAAAGCAAAAGGCTATTTTTTTCTGTGAATACCTAAATGACTTCACAACCATTATTCCACTCGGAGGAAAAATTATTCTTATATCACAGCAAGGGGGAGAGAATGCATGGCTTCTATTAAGACTAATGGAGGTTGGGATGCAAAGTTCAGTTGTCAGGAAGGAAGGTAGTTGTCACAGCCTACAGAACTGGAAGGAAATTTAGTAATCAGTTCCCCCTAAACTGAGGAGTTTATTGTTTTACTCTCCCCTCCTTCATGAGAAAGTAAAGCACAAGATCATATATATTCCAAAAAAGGGTAGATGAAATATCTTCCCCAAATTAAAAAGATGGCAAATATAATAATAAGAGCTTAAATGTAAGGGATTGTGCATTAGCTACTTTTTTCCACAATGTGGAAATTTTAAGTCTACAAAATGTAGGAAAAAAGTTGCACTTGAAAAACTGGGGACAGAGGGGATGATTAATGACCTCGGTTCATCCCGGGAGGGTAGGCCCCCAGGCTCATTTTCTGCTACATTTCTACTACTTTCCATTTTCTAAAACTATGCTTCCGGTCTAATCAAAACACTATTTTGACACAGCCTTTTTAATCTTCTTTTTTTTCTCCCACAAAAAAAAAAAAAAAAAAAACCTAAGGCATCACAAATCATTTTATTGGAAACCATAATCTTGTACTTGGAGAACAACTCTGCATTAACCCTGGGCCCTCTGGACACCTTTTATCAGGTTTCAAGTAGTCCTAGGATCTTAGAATGCCGGTTTTCCAGGTGCCCACCAGGGAGGCCCCACCCCAGAGCCATTTGCCCCCCAGGGCTCTGGCATTGCCCTGCACTTCTGCTGAGCCAGAAGAGAATTCAGACAGTCCTGACTGCCAGGGGAGCCACCCTGAGCCCAATGCTGGTCCCCAGCTGCCGAGCACCACCCCCCCACCTCGAATTAGCACCGTCTGTCTTGAACATCAAAGCCTCTTACAATTCAAAAGATGGGCAGGTGTTTGCCTAAGTTGGTTTTACTCAATTTGCTAAGCTGTGAATGTAAGAAAAACACAACCTCTTCTCAGGTGAATTCTCGGGAGAAAAAGCTAATAACTACAGATCCAGAACAGATGCCAGGGAAGAACAGCCAGTGGAGGGAAGCAGAGAGCAGGGTCCCTGGAAGAGCCATGTCACTAGGCTGGATGCTGGAATCACAGACTCTAACGCATGTTAACCTACAGGCCTCCCCTTAATGAAGGAAGCTGCTTTATAGGCAATGCTCTAGCTTATTTTAACAAATGAATTCTTTGGGAAGGATTGCTCTTCAGATCTCAACTCACTCATTCATTCATTTTCTGACATATTGAATAGGGACCATGTGCCAGAATCTGTGCAAAGCACAGGGGATACACAATGAGCAAACGGACAAAAATCCCTGCCTTCATGTGGTCTGCGTTCTTGGGAGTGAGTGGGTAGGGGGTGCAGAATAAATAATTAGGAAGATAAGAAAGGGAGACAGAGGGGGACAATCTAATTTGTCTTGGTATGCTCAAGTCCTTTTTATATTCATCCCTCCTGGGCCTCTGATTAAAGGAAAATTCTTTACCAAACAAACTCTCTTTTTCATGCTGTGTCATAATGAATATTACATTTCTTAGCTCCAGATCATCTTGACCTATAAACTGTTGGCTGTGGAAATGACACAACAGTTACCTAGTTCTCGCTTTTAAAAAAATGAAAGCTGTTCCACAGGAATTGTTACCGGTGTTCTAGACAGAACCAGGACACGTTTACCTCTAGATTCTTGGTACTGTATGTTGGGGGAAGCATTTCTGTGTCCTACTGGATGAAAACTATTGCCTCAGGCAGACTTAGGGTAAGAGAAGCAGCACTTGGGCACACAGGCCTCCTCTCTTTTGATCCGCCTGCCCTTGGACCCTTGTGCTCATCAGCCCATGACCACTACGTAAAGTACCTGCGAGCACCCACAACTCTCCTGCACCCTGTATGTGCAAACCACACCCCGCTTCTGTTAAAGAATGCAGTATCCAGGCATTGTGTCCTCCAGAGAAATCCCACAGGATTGTACATGCATCGGAATCAAATTTTAGTTACTAACACACCTTCACAGTTTAGAAGGTGTCCCTGTGAATTAAGTGTCATGTCACAGTAATGAACTAAAAGCATAACTTTTATACTGAGAGTTTGAGGAACAAAAATGTTCTAGTTAAACTCTCCTGTTACTTGTGTCTTTGATTGTTCAGAGATGGAACGAAGTGGCCAGCTTTCTCCCAAACTGTTATAAAGAGCTGCTGTACTGAGGGTTCCTGCACCACATCTGGTGATGCTTCAGGACTGCATGCTTGGAGGCAGAAGGCAGCTCGTCTGGGTCTCACCCTGTGGGCTATGGAAGGCTAGTTTGGAGAAAGGTGCAGTCTGATCAGAAACTCTTTCAAATCAGTGAAAAATGAGGCTTTACTGCATGGCCTTGCACTTTATTTTTCAATCTCCCTTTTTTCTACAATTAGTTTTTTTTTATGATGCAGAGAAGAGAGAAGAGTATCTGTACTCAAAAAACCTGGGTTCTTGCTGAACTGCTGACTAGCTAACCAACCATCAGTGACACATAGGATACCAATGCCTGATACCTTGACCACATGAGACTAACTTGGTACAATGGTTAAAACTGCGGACTCCGGAGCCAAACTCCAACCCTATTCTGCCACTTTGAAAATTGGGAAGTAACTTAACCTCTCTACCTCAGTTCCTTCATTTGCAAAATGGGGGTAATAGCGTCGATCTAAGGTTGTTGGGCAGAGCAAATGGGTTCATAACTTCCAAATATGCTAAGAGCAGTGCAGGGAAGAGCAATATCTCAAATCTAAGTTGTGGCTAGAGGGAAGGGGCAGAGGCTATCTGTGAGAAAGCAGAACTGGCTAGTCAAGCTCTCTGACAACTCCCACTCTTAATGTTGTTATCACTTTAGGGCAAACATCCGAGAGTTGTTCTTTATGAGATTTATGATCCTCAAATAAGTCTTTTAGAGGGCTAACTCTTCAGATGGCTACGCATCAGTGACAAATTCGGTGCAAATCAGCTGTTTGTGGATTTTGAATCAAGCTCTTTCTTGACTTTGGTTGGGAAGAGGTACTCGGATGTCTGTGGAGGTGGAGGGTGACCGTGGAGGGACGTTCCCAGAAGCTTGGTGGATACCCTTATCAATATCAGAACTCTCTTTTGGGAGTTCAGTTGCTTTGATTCAGCTGGGGGAGGGAAGGGCTCAAGAGAAAACCAGTGAAGTTAGATCTCAAAATGATCTCAGAGAACACCAAGTCTGGTCTGTCAAGATTGAGACGTGCTACTGTGTCCACAGCTCCAGAAGGGCAGCACTAGGCCTGCTCTGTGCACTTGAGCATTCCATACCCAATATAGTGCTTGGCACACAGAGGGCCTAACAAACATCTTCACAGAGAAAGGAAGGAATGCACAAATGTGGTGAATGTTGGTAGGCATTTCTCCAGATGCTAGCAATCTCTTATACTGGAAATACCAACTGTTCCAATAATTTTGAAGAGTAGTATACTGGGTGCAGCTTGACTGACTGATCCACCATAAGTGAATTTACCAGTCTTAAAAGAACATTGGCCTGTCATGTTACAGATGCATGAGAATGAATGGTAAAGGGAAAATGAATGCTAAGTTAAGTAAATGATAGAAATAGTTAAAAAAAAAAAACAATTTTAGAAATATTGTTTGCTAACATGGTTGACTCTGAGGTCCAAATTGTTCTTATACTACAGCGTAGAAGAAAATGGCAAATTTTGGGCATCCCTTTGCCACATATATAGGAGGAAGGGAAGACTGGAAGCATGTGTAAGGAAACAAGCAAATGAGCAGTCCCTTTAGAAGGGAAGCATTATGCACAGGATATGAACACACTTCCTCAGGAATCTCAGAGGCCCCGTCTACCTCACAGGCCCACCCACCTCTCCACCCACTTCCCTAGGGCTCTTCAGAACTGACTCAGAGTCCCCTTGTCCCATCTAACACCTCTCATTTAGGGGGCCCTGGAGTCGCAGTTGGCAAGTGTGTATTACTTTCCGGGAGCTGCTGTAATAAATCACCACAAGCTTGGTGGCTTAAACAAGAGAAATTCATTCTCTCAAAGTTCTGGAGACTATAAGCCCAAAATCAAGTTGTCAGTAGGGACACACTTCCTCCCAAAGACTCTAAGAGGAGGAGGACCATGTCTTGCTTCTTCCAGCTTCCGGTGGCTCTGGGAATTCCTGGTTTGCCTGTGCATCACTCCAATCCCTGCCTCTGTCTTCACGTATAAGGACACTTGAAATTGGATTTTTGGGGTCACTCATGTAACCCAGAATTATCTCAAGATCCTTATTACATCTACAATGACCTTTTTTCCCCAAAGAAGGTCACATTTACAGGTACCAGAGATTAGGAAGTGGACATATCTTTTTGGGAGCCACTATCTGATCAACTACAACAAGTGAGGACAGCAACCAGTTCTCTGAATTCAATTTGTGGGGTTCAAGCAGAAGTCTATGGGTTACCTCACAGGAAAAGTCAATGATGACAGTGTCTATTATGGTGACAGCAATATGAACTCCTCAGCATGGAAATTATGTGATCCAAAGATAAATCCAAGTCCATTTTAGAAGAAGCTATCTACTAACGTTCCCGAGTATTGCATGTTACGTGTTCTGTGCCAACAGCTGACCACAACACTGGTTATTTACAAATGACAAGAAAGTAGTATTTAAGAGGCCTGTATGATAACAGAACATCTGGCCCACAGGATTGTCAATCCTGGCATTTGGTCACTAGAGCCACATCTTCCATATCTTGTCTCCAACTGCTACTTAACTACAGCTGTGTCCAGTAATGACGGTTTTTATTTAATACCCACAATTAATACACAATGTGAGGTTCCAAACAAAAGTTTTCAGTGAATCTATAACAACCACACCTGAGCCATAGCCACCCAGTGAGACCAGCTATGTTTGTCAGTCCTACAACTTTTGCGTTTGGGCTTTATCTTATCATTATGAACCAAACAGGAGGCAGAAAGGGGAGGAGCCAGAAAAGGCAAAATTGATGCCCTCCAAAGCTTGTAACTATGTTTGGCACAAAGGGCAAGGTGTTTGCACTCTGCCCCTGTGGTGTGGGTGTCCCTCATCATTGTCACTGGGTAGGAGATGAAACGGTGAGAAGTGGGGAAGCAAGGGTACAGCGGGCCTTTTCCAGCTGGTGCAAAAAAGCAGATTTTAGTTCCTACTTCACTACTCACTATGTGATTGGCAAGCTATTTTACTTTTCCAGATCCAAAGTTTCATTATCCTGAGGGAGGCAGATTACATCGTTTCTAAGGTGTGGCTGCATGCGCACACGCACATACATGTGAGCTCACATTTGTTAGTAACTTGGTGCGTATAAATACCATACTTGTGCTCCATTAAGTCAGTCTTATTTACTTATGAAGGCTTCAGGGCCTAATAATCATAATCACAGTAACAACAACTAGCATTTACTGAGCACTTATTTCATGCCAGGTATTATACTAATGTGTCTGACCCATTACCCAAACTCAGAAATCTGCCCTCCCTAACATCTGGTCACTGCAGCCACCCTCTGTACCTTGTCTCCAACTGCTACTTAAATGAGAGCTGTGCCCAGTAATGATAATTTTAACTTAATACTCATAATTAAAATGCTAATTTTGTTAAATGTCTCCAATACAGGTCTTTAGTGAAACTACACATGCGTAACTAAGCTACAAAAACCCAGTGAAGCCAGGTGTAGGTGTTGGTCCTAATATTTCTGAGTTCTACATGCATTTGCATGTAAATAATTAAATACTCATTATAGCTACCCTATGAGGAGGTCCTCTGATTATTCTCATTTTATAGGTAGAAAATTAAGGCCTGGAGAGGTTAATTAACTTATCCAAAGTCATTCAGTTAGTAGGAGACAGTCCCAACTCAAATCCTGTAGTCTTAAATTCATTGTAATATAAGCTTCATGAAGGGGGTAGCAACCACGTCTGTCTTGTTTGCTTATCTCTTTGGTGCCTGGCACAGAGCAGGTGATCAGTTAATACCTGTGGGATGAATTTATATCATAATATAATTATGATTTATTCATATCCCTCACCTTTTTTCATGTTTATTTATTTATTTTGAAAGAGAGAAAATGGATGCACGTGCATACATGTGCACTCGAGCAGGGGAGGGACAGAGAGAGAGAATCCCAAGTAGGCTCCACACGGTCAGTGCACGTCGGGATTGAGCCCGACGTGGTGCTCGATCCCACGAACCCATGAGACCATGACCTGAGCTGAAATCAAGAGTCGGACGATCAATCGACTGAGCCACCCAGACACCCCCTGTCCCTCACCCTTAACCACCATGCTGTATACATCACATAATCAACCTTCCCTGTGATCACAGGTGGTAACAAGTGGTAACAAGAGAGCCCTGACTAGTGAACATAGGTAGATTAGCATAATTCCTTCTGTCTTCAGTCCTGGAAAACCAAATGAAGCCAGTGCATGTTCTGTTGTCTGTAAGCCCCTCCTTCTTCATGAAGGATGATGGAGTTCTGGAGTACTGGAGGCAGGGATGCCAAGGTGGATAAGCCTGTTTCCCTTGGCCTTGGTTCTGAAAATGACATTCCCATTGACAGGGGGTCCTGATTTTGCCATGGATAGACTGCCTGGCTGGTACGTTGTGTGAGTAACCACCTCTTGTGGGAGCAATGATCAGTTTTCATCATGCCTCTGCCTTTTGACCGCAAATAAGTTTGTTTCACTTTTCTATCACCAGGACTCCTTGTTAATGTGTTTCCAGCCCTAACAGAAGAGAAATGAGAAGGGAGACGGCGTGAGTGTCCCAGTGGCGCTCAACCTGCTAACACTAATGCGCAGCACGGCAATCCATCCCATTAGAGTTGACAGAGTGTCCCTGAGACAGAAGGGACGCTGCAGCTGAAGCCATAAGCGCCCAGAGTGCAGTCACCTCCAGAACACCAGTGTGCAACACAGGAAAGGTTTATTGCAAATTGAAAACATTCAGCTCTGTGGAATCCAAGTGGGTTGATTGTTTAGTAAATATTTCATCGAGAACATTAGCTGTGGAATTTGGATGCTTAAGTAAAGCAGATAATTGAATGTAAATAATTAAAAATTAATAATATTTGAAATGTTAAACATAATGAGACAGGCAATATTTCAGCAATAAAGGGGGTCCGCTCATCCTGAGTACTGCTAACCACCTTCAGGGCTGTGTCACAGCAGATGTGACCTGCATCGGCTCCTCATTGTTCCATTGTCAGCAGACGGCTTCTCATAGACACCACTAAAGCACAGGTACCTTTACGCCCCTGGGTGGCTTAGTTGGTTGAGCATCTGACTTCGGCTCAGGTAATGATCTCGCGGTTTATGAGTTTGAGCCCCACATTGGGCTCACTGCTGTCAGTGCAAAGCCAGCATCAGATCCTCTGTCTCTCTCTTTCTCTGCCTCCCCTCCACTTGCACTTTCTCTCTTTCTTTCTCTCTGTCTCTCTCAAAAATAAACATTAAAAAATTAAAATAAAAATGAACTATATAGAGCGGTTATTGCGGGAGGGGATGGATGTGGAGGGGGGCAGGGAAGAATCTATAAATACATTGCCAGAAATCACACTTTCAGCCAGAATAAGCTCAAAATGAAACAGAGATGAGTCCACACTTGTCTAGTCTAGTGAATTATTATAATGAAATATAAGACTGGAGAGTTGCTCCATTGAGTCTTGCTCTGGGTCTCTCATCTTCAAACATTTTCCTTTTCCTCCCCAGCAGCTACTTCTTCTCACTCTAAAAATAATATGCACAAAGGCTCCTTGAAATACAAAGAGAATTCTCTCAACATGTCTCTCTGTAAATGCAGTGCTTCTCTCTCCTTTCTTTCCTTATCAAATCTCTTGAAAGAGTGGAGCACATTCCCTCCCTCACTCTCTCTCTGCAGCCCCCTTTCCCTGGTATGGCAGCCTGACTCTGCCCCCACCACACCATATAAAAACTGCTCTTAGTAGAATTACCAATGCTGTACTACTCAATATATCCGAGGATCTCGTAAGACCTCCCCACAGCATCTTATAATCATGATTACTTTTCTGAAATCCTCTCCTCCTCTGGTCTCAGCTTTAACATTTTCTCCTGATGTTCCATCTACCTGATGACCGGTTTCTAGTTTGTGGCCTGCCTTTAAATGGGAGCTTTGCCCCTAAGTTCTTTTCTTCTCTGCAAAAGGGGTCCTGTAAATAAAAATGCAGCAGAGACAAGGCAGGAAACAGAAATATATGAGATGGATGGGAGATGAGGGAGTATAAGACAATAAGGAGTGGTGAAGCCCGTGGCAAATAGATATCCAATACCTTAGTTCCAAAGGATTCAAACTGGAATGCAGTCAGTTTTGATCTCTTCAATAGCGTTACTGAGAGCAATGAATTATATGTATAAATATTAGTAGTCATACAGGGTCAGAGAAAAACAAAAAAATGTTTCTTTTACGTGTTCCTCTGGTAATGGGATTGACATCAGTATTAGGCACAGGTTCACGGTGGTTTTACATTGCTTTTTCTCACCCTATTATACCAAGTAACAGTAGCTGAGCACAAAGCGCACTTACCAGCTGAACACATTCATTCCCTGTTCCTTTAAGTTTGCCTGCACTCTGTCTTAGAAATACCTGTTGGGTGTTGGCCTTAATTAGTGCATTTGCTCTTTCTGCTACAACTCAGCAGCCTCGACTCTTCCTTACAGCATTTGCCATCAAACTATCATTCATTTTCTTTTTAAAAAAATTATTGGGAAATTACCATGGCTTTAAAATGTGTGTGGAAAATGTTTCCACATCATATAGCTGAGAAGCAGTTAATATCTAATATGTAGGGAACTCATACAATCCAATAAGAGAAAAACAAACAATCTAATTTAAAAATGAGCAGAGAAACTGAATAAACATTTTTCCAAAGGCATACATGAAAAGGTGCTCATTTTCATGAGCCAACAGCTACATGAAAAGGTACCCAACATCACTAATCATCAGGGAAATACAAATCAAAACCACAAGATATCATCTCACACCTATTAGAATGGCTATCATCAAAAAGATAAGACATAGCAAGTGTTGGTGAAGATGTGGAGGAGAGAGTTGCTGAAAATGTAAACTGGTGTAGCCAGTATGGATATCAGTATGGAGGTTCCTCAAAAAATTAAAAATAGAACTACCCTATGATCAAGCAATTCTGCTTCTAAATACATTGCCAAATGAAATGAAAACAGGATATCGAAGAGATTTCTGTATTCTCCATGTTCAATGTAACATTATTCACAATAGCCCAGTTTGTAAACAATTTAAGTGTTCATCAACAGATGAATGGATAAAGAAGACATGGCATATATATGCAATGGAACATGATTTAGCCATGAGAAACAAGGAAATCCTGCTCTTTGTGACAACATGAACCTTGAGGGCACTATTAAGTCAAATAAACCAGAGTAAGATAAATATTGCATTGTGTCACTAGTATACAGAATCTGTAAAAACAAAAAAAACCCAAAAAACCCAAAAAAACCAAAAAAGTCAAACTCAGAAACAGAGGTAGAAAAGTGGTTGCATCAGAGTGAGGGAGTGTTAGGAGAAATAGACAGGTTGGTAAAAGGGTATAAACTTTCATCTGTAAGATCAATAAGGTTTACAATAATGTTAACCATAGTGACTGTAATTAATAACACTGTATTATATAATTTACATTTGCTAAGACGGTAGCACTTAAATGTTCTCACAATTGTGAACTTAATCAGATTTTTAACTGTGCTGATAATTTAATGAGATTATTGTTATTTTTCTTAATGTTCTGGTTATAAACTTATGGGTTTTGAGTGTTCTGCCTCATCTTTATTTTCCCCATAAGTCCTATTATTTTTTAGACTTTGATTTTGCAAACCTTTTTAAGAAGCTTGTATTATCAAACATCAAAAACAGCAATCAAAAAGAAATGACAAGCAAAACCAAAAACCACCTGCAGGGCCAGTTTAGGACCTCTGCCCTGCACCACCTCCTGCTGTGACCTTATATTTCCTTTTGGCTTTGATTAATCACTCCTATGTTGCTGATCCCCAGATTTTATTCTCCAGCCCAAATCAATCTCTGAAGAGGTAGGTGATACTCAATTATCTGAAATCTCAACATGGCATCTCCAAAGAATGTATGCAGAACAAGCCTTTTATTAGCTCCCCTTTCCACTCTACCAACATGCCCCCCACCCTCAGGCTCTGCTTCTCTTCCTATCCTGATTTGGATTGTGTCCTCAGATTCTGTTCTGAATCTTTATTCCCTCTCATCTTCTACCTTCAGTGGGTGATAAAGTGCTATTGACTCTCACTGTAAAAAAAGCTTTATGTCCCACTGTTCTGCATCTAATTCTGCTGTCATGGAGAACCTTGTGGAGGATCTCATCTTTCGCCTAAAATCTACCACTGTTGAAGTGTTTGTCTGACTCCATCCTTTCTTTGCATGCTGACATTTCAGACAGACTCAGAGACAGTAAGGGGACATGATGGGGGACAAAACAGGCTGTTAACCTTCCATTCTGGTCAGAATCAGCCTTAGAGTGCCATGGGCCTTATTTGAAGGGAATGAGTTATGTGGATGAGTGATACTGTTCAGCTAAATCAGAAGAGAAAGAAATCAGATGATCCTGAGAACCATCTAAATTTGTTCCATCTGATGGCTGTCGACAGGGGAGGAGGCTGATTTTCTGAGTATCTGGCATTTAAAAGGTGATTGAGAGGTATTTGTTGAATGAAGGTTGGAGCACTGGTGCCTTAGAAACCTGGGAACTGCTTGCTATTTTCTCCTATGCCACTCAGATTTCAGATTCTGTCTTAAAATCCTTCCATCAATAAAGAGAAAGGAGAAGCTATTTGGTGTTCAGTCAGAGGATGTTTATTTTCCTTCCTGGAAAAAGACACACTGGATTGAATTGGGGGATTTCCTGTTTCTTGGAGATGCCAGGGAACTGATGATAAGGTATGGGATGACCTTGTGAACAGGGGATACTTTCTTGTCTAGTGTCTTTTGTGCTACTCACACCTTCTGCTTCTAACCAAAGGACACTCTCTGAGTCTAAATATGCTCAAATGTTAGTTCATTATGCTTAATAAATAAGTTAGAAATTATTTGTCGACTTCTTTGTCTTTTAAATTTCCATTTTACATGATTATCTAAAACAAATTTCTCTATTTCAAATTTATTCAGTAACTTCCAATTACCTTACTGTTCATTAGCTCCTCAAATGACATTTAAAGCTCTTCATAATAGGACCCTGCCTACCTGTCCCCCTTCAGCCTTTAATTCACTTATGTAAGACAGGCTACAGCCTGCTTTCCCCTATGCTGTTTTCTGAACATATCCTATTTATGCCCTTTTCCTAATTTGGCTTAGTTCCTTTCTGCTATCTAGAATGTCTTCACTTTTGGCCTCTCACGTTATTCTTTTTAGCCCAGATTAATTATTTCCTCTTTCATGAAGAACTTCCTGATCCCCCTCCCTTCCCTTACAACTGGTTAAGAGGCCTCTTTATTCAAAATCCTAAATTACACACGAATTTAAATAATTATTACATCAATAAGGTAAACTACATGGACCTTCCAATGCCTTGATTATTGTGATTAAAATGATATTGATCATTTTAAACTATACCTCTTCGTTATTTTGATTTAATATCTGTGTTAATTTCTTGTTTCCTTTTCTTTTTTTATTTTAGAGAGAGAGTCTTAAGCAGGCTGTGCCCTGAGCATGGAGTCCCATGCAGGGCTCAATCTGATGACTGTGAAATCATGATCTGAGCTAAGATCAAGAGTCATATGCTTAACCAATTGAGCAACCCAGGCATCCCTAACTGTGTTAATTTCTTGACACTAATCAGGTCTTACCAATTCTACATCTAATGGGACAACCAAATGGCATCTTTAATTTTTGAACACAGTTTGCCATCTTCTTTGCCAGTTCCTCATCTATAGAACCAATATATTGGATCTTTCCATTTTCACCCTGAATTCTTCTGATTTTGTGTATTTCTCATGTTGTCTATTTCCATGGCTTTAAATAATATTTGTTTACTAACAACTTCTAAATGTACATCTTTATTTTTAATTTTTCATTTGGATTTTGAAATCATACAGCTGAGAGCCAACTCAGATATTTAAGACTTAACATGTACAACTGAATTCTTAAAATCTCTAAACCTAGAGAGGAAGAGAAGAAAAAAGACAAACATAACTTCTATTAAAAGGTGGAAGACTTTTCCAACAGTCCTAGAATTGCATATTCCTAAAAGGACCTTGGAATCATCTAGTCCATGTCCTCGTTTGGAGGTAAAAGCCCACATTTTCTAGTACAAAGCCCAATGTTCTTTCCACTACATTGCCATATAACCTTTGCTATGGGCCACAGAAAAAACTTTAGTATCTGTAATTCATTATTAGGAGTACAACAATTAATGCAATTTTAAAACCTAAGTGGTTATAAAGCTGAAAATAAATCTCCTAGATTTACTCCAGTTGGGCAACCTCATAAATACTATTTAATTACCATATAATAATGTTCTCTAGATTAGGAGTTGACCCCACAAAGGGAACTACTCCACAGAAAGGATTCCTTCTCCTCAAATTCCAATAACACACACACAAAATGTCTCAAAGAAAGAATATCCTCCAATGTATCCCCTTTTCCATGGAGAAAGACTCACTTACAAGAAGAAAAAGGCCATTATTTTCAATGTGTATCTTTTTCTTACTATATTTTAGAGTATGAACAACCAAATAAACTGCAAATTTGGTTCTTTAATCTAAGAAATGATCTGTTGCGTCAAATGAAAGACAATAAATCAGACGTTTGCTATAAAGATCTGTGTACCAACAAAATTAAAGTGATAGATGGGGACACTATTTATAATACATATGACAAAGACATAATATCTTAATTATATAATAAGCTTCAAATGAATGTAAAAATACTGAGACCCCTGGAAAATAGTCAAAGAACAAATTACACAAATGATAATAATAATAATAATACAATGAGCAACAAATATGTGGGAAATTTTCAATCCAACTAGAGATATTTTTATTGCCTTTTGTTTTTCTTTTATTAAAATTTTTTTAATGTTTTTTTTTTGTTTATTTATTTATTTATTTATTTAGAGAGAGACAGTGTGAACAGGGGAAGGTCAGAGAGAGAGGGAGACACAGAATCTGAAGACAGGCCCCAGGCTCTGAACTAGCTGTCAGCACAGAGCTGGACCTGGGGCTCGAACCCACAAACTGTGAGATCATGACCTGAGCCGAGTCGGACGCTTAACCGACTGAGCCACCCAGGTGCCCCGTCTTCTGTTTTCTTTTTGAAAAATCTAAGCCCGTTTCTATCTCCACAGAAGATAATCTTTCTATTACACTAGAGAGAAGTTCCAAGTGCTTGGTTGGAAAGTCTGAGAGGAACCAATTCCTGGTCCTTTCTGAAACCATATCCCATTGGGTCAATGGATAAAACTAGCAGAAAATGTAAAGCTTGTTTTTCAGAGAACTGTTTCTCCTTAATCATCCATTGCTTCTTTTCAGACCCCACTAACAAATATACCGGTTGTCTCTGCAGAAGCTTGGACTCAGGTCAACTGATAAGGTTCCAGCCTATGAACATCAAGGCTCTGCATTTCTTAGCCTGACCGGTCTTAAACCATCAAAATAAACCTCTAGTACCTACTGGCCGACCAAGAACTAGCCAGCCTAACCCAGTTTAAATCAGCTTGAGTTTGGCCACCAAGTCAACGACTATCCAGAGGAGCCAAAAAGTGTCCAACAGTTACCCTGGCTTCGTGATAGTGTTAAAGTCTCCACCCTAGGAGGAGGAACACAAGCTTCATTAACATAACATGTGATGCATATATAGGCATGTTTTCTGAGCATGCCGTGCAACTTTATGCCCACATCTACATGTGATAGCAAAGCTCCCCTATCTACACATTCATCCTAAATCCTAAATGAAAAGAACTTGCTCCTCCCTGCTTAGGGAATTTCAGCTTTGGAAATTATTCCCCATGATCTTATTTACTGCAATTAAAGATTACTTTGTGTTGGGGTGCCTGGGTGGCTCAGTCAATTAAGCATCTGACTTTGGCTCAGGTCATGATCTCACGGTCAGTGGGTGCAAGCCCCGTGTTGGGCTCTGTGCTGACAGTCAAAGCCTAGAGCCTGCGTTGGATTCTGTGTGTGTCTCTCTCTCTGCCCCTCCCCCGCCATGCTGTCTTTTTCTCTCAAAAATAAAAAATAAACATTAAAAAAAATCTTTTTTAAAAGAGATTACTTTGTGTGACAATTCCATCTGGTCAACTCCTTACTTGATGACTCAGCAAGGAGAGGACTCATGCTAGTCTGGTTACATTTACACTCAGTAAATGTACACTCTGAGTACATGACCACTCAGAATCTCAACTTTGTCTGGTGAGATTGGTACAGATACCTTAATAAGTTATACTCGATTATACCGGAGATGTTATAAAAAAGGGTGTAGCGCAGAACCTCTACCAGTAAGTATAAACCCATGAAAGTAGAACTTAATTTTGTTCATGACTATATATATTCCTAGGGTCTGAACTTTTCAGGTATTTAATAACAGTAATAATTCTTGAATTTAATTTCATTGAAATGATTTGAATCACTACCTTTTTAATAGGTCTTTTATACAAATCCCAAATGTTTTGCTATAAAATGCTAGGGCCAAAGGTCTTTAGTTTTGTTTTTAAGTCTATTTATTTATTTATTATTAATTAATTAATTAATTAATTTTGAGAGAGAGAGAGAGAGAGAGAGAGAGAGAGAGAGATAAGATGAGCAGGGGAAGGGCAGAGAGAGAGGAGAGAGAATCCCAAACAGGCTCTGCACTGTCAGCTGACACAAGGCTCCATCTCATGAACCCTTTGAATCTTAACCTGAGCCAAAACAGAGAATCAGATGATTAACCCACTGAACCACCCAGGCACCCCCAAGGGTCTTCAGTTTTTGTGTTAACTTTACAATTCAACTTTTTGACATCTGGACAATTTCCCCTTTCAAAAAAAAAAAAAAAAAAAAAAGAATTAACCAAGGAATCTAAATCATAATAACAACTAATATAACACCAATTTTATTCCCACATTATTACTATTACTTCTAGTTATTTAGCACTTCACAGCAGAATTAACTTGCCAACCTATACCTTTATATATACATATTTATTCAATTCAACAAGAGTATAAAATGCCACACTCACTGAATATATTGCCACTAGTGATGATTTGTGCCTAAATAATAACTCTCGAATAGAGCTCACTGTTTTATGGGTCTTTGGTGGGATTTTTAAAAAAATGAATTCTGCACAAGAGAGGACATTAAAAAAAGAAAATCCCATAATCTGACTTTCCCCCTCATCGTGTTAGTTTCCTTTTATTAATCTAAACAATAAAATCACTTTGACATACTACTGTTATTTGTTATTTATTTCCCACATATTTCCAAAAAAAGAGTTTAAAGTAGTCCATTTTAACATGCTGTTAGTGTCTTCAATATTTGGCTTCCTGGAGGCAGCTATAAAATTGAATATATGCAGCTTGCTCAGGATAACATACTATAGAACCAATTGTTCCTCTGACCAATAAATAAAAGCATTTATTGTATACCCACATACTCATTATGCTGAAGTAATTTCTATTAAATCAGCAATTAAGCAAAGTAAAATCTTACTTGTGAAATAATCAATAGCAGAATGAAATGAAAGTAATTATAGTCTAATTTGTGACTACTATATATAGCCTTAAAAATACTAAGTACAGATTCATTATATAATTGATTAGCTCACTATTTCCAAATTTGGGCTGAAGACTCCACACCGAGGCTTTCTAAAGGGGCTTGTCTTTCTTTCCTTTTCTTTCTTTTTTTTTTTCCCCCTTCAGCATTGCTTCAGAAGAACTGACTAGCAAAGGCTTCCCTTTTACTCTGTTAATAACTACCAAAATATTCACAGTATTCCCTGGGCTTTCTCCACTTCTCACCTCGTCAGGTTTTAGCATGCAGGCCTTATTCTCAACCCAATTACCTGGATATGAAGCAGGAACTTCGCAGCTGTCACAAAACACCTATACCATTTTAGAAAGGCATTGCTATCAATAACCAAAAACGGGGATTTTATCGCAGACAATATGTGAAATTGCACCTCACTGACAAAACCGTTGCAGAATCCGGGTGATAATATTATTATAGTAATTACCATGTGTCTTACATCAAATGCAACTCCAGTTTTATTATCATTCAGGTTTTCTAGGAGATAGGAGGGAGCTGTCATAGTTAGACAGATAGTTTGTCCTCTATTCAACTGCCAGCTCCCCTCTGAAACACAGGCTTTCTATTCTACTAAAGAAAATGCAATTATAACTCCATTTGCATCGAGAACAAGAGAAGACCTGGGTTAATTACAGGTAAGGTTCTATTTACATTCCCTGGGGCTAGCCACAGCCAGATTCCATTTCTCAGGTGGAAAAAAGCTGCCAGAGTTTGAACAATATCCACATTTTTTTATTACACTCTTCCAATTCTGTGTGGCCAAAGGGAGTCTGTCAGTCAAAGATCTTTCAAACATAACCTCAGAAACCTCCATTTTCCAGAGTCTGAATGTAGTTAAAGCACGTTCAGAACCCAAAGCCTAAACAAAAGAAAGGTAAGATGGAGGACTGAGGCCTTCACGTGAAGACAGGGAGAGAGGGAGTGGCAATGTTGAGGTTTTGGAGTGATGGGGGGGTCCAGAGCCAGCGACCAAGAAAGAATTCTTGAAGATGTCTTTGGTACAAAAGGTGATTTTATTAAAGCACAGGGAATGCATGTGGGCAGAAAGAGCTGCCCTGGGGTTGTGAAGAGTGGCTTGTTTTATACTGTGGAGGTGGGGAGGTAAAGTCAAAAGGGAGGCCTCCACAGGGACTTTGATATGCTAAAGAGGTCTCCAAAAATACGTGAAGCTTTGCTATTGTCAAGCTAAGGTTGTTTTCCCTCTACTAAGGCAAGCACATTATGACTGCAGGGGGTTCCTGGAGAAATGTTACAGTCAGTATTTGCTTCAAGTATTTGTCAATTGGTTGCAGGTTCATTTTACCTGCCATTTCCTTCTTGCCTTTGTTTCCCATATCACTATTGAGGGGGGAGTCTGGGGCTCCAGGAAACTGAGTCTATGGGTTTCTGGAGATTATGCTTTTTGATAAGATTGCCTTTTTCTTGTAATTTACCAAGACATTTGTAAACTGATGGAGACCCTGTCCCGTATGACTGTGATCTCTATCAGTTGGCCATTTGTTTTCTTTCCTCTCCTTTGTCCTTGGGTAGCCTGGAGTGCCTGAGGAATATCACACACCTCCCACCTGGCTGCGGCAGGGCGGGGGTGTGGGAGTGGGGGAAGAGGGGGTGCTCTAGCTTGCACTTGTCCTCAGCCCTCCCCATGCTCTCTCATCAGCAATTTGTGTATTACTAGCATTATATAATCAGCTGCTTAAAAATGTAAAGCAAAGGAGTAGGAAAAGGTGAGCGTCTCAACACCAGTATACTAACAGGACTATTTATTTACAAAAGACTGGACATCTAAAAAATAATTTTTTTTCATCTGTAAGGCTTCCTGGACTCTTCTGGCTTTCAGGTTTTTGTTTGTTTGTTTTTAATGAAGAAAGGATAGCCAGCTGATGTCAGAGATGTGTCTCTGGGTTCCTCTCCTGATTTAGATTCAGCTTTCCAAAAAGATGTATATGGCAGTTGCTATGCCACTAATGTTCTTGCCAAGGTAATTGCAGACTTTTTAGTTGTCTGGTTACAATCTGATAATCTTCTGAATTCTGCATATGCTAGATGCTAGATTTCTAAAGCCAGCGTCTTCCACAATATCTGTTATTTTGCTCATATTCACCACTTATCACTATCTGATAGTCTTATGAATTTCCTTCCTCCCTCCCTCCCTTCCTTCCTTCCTTCCTTTCTTCCTTCCTTCCTTCCTTTCGTTTTTTGAGAGGGAGAGAGGGTTGGGGGAGGGAGAGGGAGAGAGCACATGTGTGCCAGATGGGGAGGACCAGGTTGAGAATCTTAAGCAGTCTTCACACCTAGCTCAGAGCCCATCAGTGGGCTCCATTTCACCACTGAGATCATGATCTGAGCTGAAATCAAGTCTTGGATGCTTCACAAACAGGACTGAGCTATCCAGACACCCCTGATATATCTTGTTTTAACACATATTGGTTAGATTGTTTATTTTCAGCTTCACTTTCCCTCCTCTCCCCCATAGCAGGCACATAAGAATGCTAGCTCCCTGAAAGTAGGGGTCCTTATCTGGAGCCTAGAACAGCACCAAAAACATAGCAGGTACTTACTCATTATGTTAAATGAAAGAATAAACTGCTATCATAATTTCAAATGATCTGAAGGTTCGCTCTAGCAGTAGCTACTGCCAGAGCTTCATCTATTCATAGATGATGTAAATATGGAGGATGCTTTCTTTATAGACCATTTCTCCAGGAGCAAAAATTTAAGATTATATTTAAGAAATGAAATGGAAAATAATTCCAGTTTTATGGTTTTAGATTCTTCTGGGGAAAAAAAAAAAGTTACCTCTGAAGAATTGTAATGCACGCACGCACTATTTCCAGAAGATCCAGCCAGGGAGGAAAACAAAGGATGATTCTGACCTCATTTCACTCAGATCAGATGAAGAAAGAGGTGCGGACTGAAAACAGTTCCAACTGGAAAAGAAAAAGTATTACTCCTACTAGTGAGGAAGATGTGCATGTCAGCCCTTTGCAAGGAGTATGTCCTACAAATAGAATTCCTTACTTTCAACCTGAAGACCTTCATTTTTTCTTTTGTTGAGCTAAATTAAAAATAAAACAAAAGCCTAGTTTGTCATTTAAGAGGGATGAGAAGAGTTCACATGAGTGCAAAAAGGATGGTTTTGGTAACAATCTTGGAAGCTGGGCTAAAAAGTATTTCCCAAGTTCAGGTTTCTTATTAATGGACAAACCAAAATCTATTCACTTTCCACCCCAAAAGAGATTTCATCGTGGGAGGACATTCAGCTTTGGTGAGAGTCATAAGGCCTCTTAGAGACTCCCCTCCACTCATCAAGACTCTCTTCTGTGTATAATGAAGTTCCTCTCTAATTCCCGTCAGCAGTTGTACCCATTTACCCACTTCCATAAGGCCCCTACTTAGCCCTGCCCCTCTTATGCATGGCAGATGGGAAAACAAAAGTCATATAAATTCCCGGACTTCTCCTACCCATAACTATGAATGCATTTACTTCCACATATAGGCTTATTTCTTTCTCTCTAGTCTGAGAGAAGGGTGTTTTCCCTCATCTAAGGCTAATTCTTCATGCTGTCCATCCCACCAGTTACCTCTCCCAGAATCCTAGACCTCACTTTAACAGCAATCCTCTTCCTTTCTGACAACCTCTCTCTAGTAACTCTTCATGGCAACAAACAAGAAAGTCTTTTCTGTCTTAAGAAAAGTCTTTCTTTGATTCAACATTCCTCTCTAGCTATTATGTAAGTATTTACCTCTACTTCCTCATTCTTACTATTTAGTGTCTCTGAATCTAACTTCCATCCCATCTCATTAAGGTCAACAATTCTTTAATTCCTAAACCCAGTGAACTCAGGTCTCCTTTTCCATTTTTTGGTGGGGGGAGGGTGAAGGGTACTCTCTTTATCTTGAAACTCTTGACATCACTTTTTCTTACATCTCTGCTTACCTTCCTGATTTGGTTTCCATCTTGCTGATTCTTCTGTATGCCCCTTAAATTTGATTTCTTTCTTGAGCCTTAACTTCTACAGATGATCAAGTGATTTAATCCATTTTAATTACCATCTGGAAGATGCTAATGATTTGAACGAAATATCTGGTCCATATCTCTCTTTGGAGAGCTAAATATATGCCTGATACATTTTGAACCACAGAATCATGTCAAACCAACATATGGTAAACTGAATTATCATCTACTAACGAAAAGTCTATGATATGTACACTTTAAAATCCTATAAAACATTATAAATGTAAGTGATTTATTATTAAATATACACCTAAATCCCTTATCCAGGCTTGATGAGATGGCAGATGCTACGCAATCAAAGAACAAGAACAATGAATTCTAATAATTTCAATGAACATATCTTTACTCAAAATTTACAATTTAGGTAAGTCAAAGTATCAGTGATAGTTATCTATTGCTGACTAACAATATTATTACAAACTAGCAGCTTAAAATAACACATACTTTTGGACCACTTTTTATGGATCAGGAGTCTGGGCATGTCTCTGCTGGACCCTCTGCTTAGGGTCTCACAAGGCTAAAGTCAAGGCGTTGGGGGAGGTTATGGTTTCCTCTGAGGCTTGACTGGGAGAAGGTTTAGTTTTAAATTCCATCTGGCTGTTGGCAGAATTAGTTCTTTGTAGTTTCTTGTTTGCTGTTTGCAGAGGCTGCTCTCAGCTTCTAGAAGTTTTCTGCAGTTTCTTTCTATGTGGCATCCCTCCACAGGACCACTTACTTCCTCAAAGCCATCAAGAGAAGGAGAAATTCCAGTAAGATGGGAGCTACCACCTTAAGCCATGTTATCACATACATATAATCATAAACATCCCACTACTTTTGCCTTGTAACACTGGTTAGAAGCAAATCACAGGTCCTACCCAATCAGGAAGGTGGGGATTACACAAGGGTGTGAACATCAGCAGGCGGGGAACATGGGGGCCACCCTAGGAGCCTCTTTGTCAGTATCAATAAATATTTTTTCCTTTATGTACAGGTGTCATAAATACCTTTACTTTTGACTGACGTCATGGGGTTTCCTCTCTAGTTAGTAAACAATTACAGTAAAATCTTGCTTTGTGAGCACAATTCTTTCCAGAAACATGCTTGTAATCCAAAGTACTTATATATCAAAGCAAATTTCCCCATAAGAAATAATGGAAACTCAGACGATCTGTTCCACAACCCAAAAATATTCATATAAAAAGACTGCGATACTGTAATAGAACACAAAATAATACGGGGCTCCTGGGTGTCTCAGTTGGGTGGGCATCCTACTTTGGCTCAGATCTGATCTTGCTATTTGTGGGTCGGAACCCAGCGTTGTGTTCTGTGCTGACAGCTCAGAGGCTGGAGCCTGCTCTCTGCCCCTCACCCACTCGCACTCCACGTGTCTCTCTCTCAAAAATGAATAAACATTATAAAAGGTTTTTTAAAGAATACAAAATAATAAAGAAAACACAAAATATAAAGAAAAATAAACAAATTAACCTGCACTTACCTTTGGAAACCTTCGAGGATGGTGTGAGGGAGGCAAGAGAGAGGAAGATTATTGTGTAGGAGGGCATTCACTATCACTAATGCAATCACTGCTGTCTATTGGCTCAGTGGAATCTTTTTCTTTTTGTGCAACTTTAACAAGGAACCTATCCAATGACCTAGAATGAAGGAAAGCATTCCTAAGCTTACTCTCATATGGAAAAGATAAGAACTGTCCATAGGTGCTTTAAAGTGACAAAAAATACACTAGTGCCAATTGCGGGCACCTTCCAACATTCTGAAAATTACTGATTTTGCCAAACACCACGGCCTGAGACCAAGCATTTGAGCATGGGAGGTGATCACCCACAATCCCGCAGCATGAGAGAGAGAGAGAGAGAGGGAGAGAGGGAGAGAAGAACCATTGGCTCAGTTGTGATTATATGACATTTGGTGTCACGAACTAATTGCATTGCAAGACATTGCTCATTTATCAAGTTAAAATTTATTATAAATGTCTATGTCGTTTTGCAGAACACTCACAGAACAAGTTACTCGCAGTCCAAGGTTTTATTGTACAAAGAGGTTAGTGGCTGTCAACAGCGGTGTTTTGCAAAGAAAGAATCCATTTTCTAACTTAGAAGGTTGGATTTCCATATTTTTGACTTCTTTCTAGGAACCCACACAAAGTAACAGGGGCCTGCAATTGTGTGAAAAGAATACTTTGTAGATTTGCCATTCACTTCAGCATCTTTTTCCCAAATAGTCTGCTGGAAAGAAAGGTAATTAATTCCTTTTGAGTTTTACTCGTTTCCCTCCATCTGTTCTGGGGGAAGAAGAGAGGAGGGAGAAGGGAATTGAGCTAATAAACTATCAAAATGTTCCCCATGTCAGTCTACAATTGCTACTACTGCCCTGGAAAACAAGTTATTTGCAACACAGTTATTTAAAAATGACATTACCCCTCGGATGATTCTACCCACTGGGGTAAACGTGGTAGCGACCAGTGGATTTATTTAGTGATTTAACAAATACTAGGGGTGCCTGGGTGGCTTAGTCAGTTAAGTGTCCGACTTTCGCTTAGGTCATGATCTCGCGGTTCGTGGGTTCGAGCCCCNTAGGTCATGATCTCGCGGTTCGTGGGTTCGAGCCCCGCGTCGGGCTCTGTGCTGACTGCCAGCTCAGAGCCTGGAACCTATTTCAGAGTCTGTATCTCCCTCTCTCTCTGACCCTCCCCTGCTCACGCTGTCTCTCTCGCTCTCCTAGAAATAAATAAAAATATTAAAAAAAAAATAAAGAGTATATACTCTATGCCAGACACTGTTCCAAAATATGTATGCAACTATTCTCATAGCAATAGTGTGAGTTAGGTAACTATTGATATCTTCATTTTACAAGATGATAAGGCAAAAGAATTAAAGACAGATTTAGTAAGTTTTCAAGGCCACAAAGCCATTATGGGAGCATGATCTAAACTGAACGTGGAGCATTCTCCAGCCTGTATCATACGTACTACACTCTACTCACAGTATTCAACAGCAAAATAATGCAAGCCACAGATGTAAACTGCATCTGCAATTTTAGATTAGCTGGTAGTCACATAAAATCTTTTAAAAACTAGGTGAAATTCATTTTAATGACATTTTGTTAAACGCAACAAATAAAAAATATTTCAACACATAATATAAATTTATTAATGAGATATTGACATGCTTTTTTCCATACTCAGTGTTCGAAATCTGGCGTGCATTTTATGGGTTTAACATTTGAATTCACACTAGCACACCTCGTGTATTCATGGCCACAGGTGGCAAGTGGCTGCTGTCACGGATTGCACAGCTCTTGGTGCTTCTCCGCTATACTACACTGCTGGTAGTAAAGCCCCAGTTTTTTAGTTTACTTTTTTAATATGAAGGGATACTTGATTTTTTTAATCCAACCTGAAATTGAAAAACATGTGAACTGGACACGTAAGACTATATTGAGTTATTTCGTTTAAATGTTTAACTCCCTGAAGGCAGGTTTTATTCTTTTTCTCTCATTTTCACCACTATATCCTCTGTGCCAAGAATACTGTTCACAATATAAGCAAGCCCTCAGCAAATATATTTGGAAGGAAGAAAGGAAGGCTTGAAGGAAGCTGGGCTCTGTTTTTCATCATCAGTTGCATGTATTAATCATTCAATACATCAAGATGGCAATATTGTGGTCACTCAATTGAATTCATCAAATTATCACCAGATGCTAGAGCCCGTGGTAGGCACCAAGCCCTGAGCATGTATGGAGGACAGGCTCTAATTCTGCCCTTAAGACACACACAAGGGAGACAGATACTTTAACAATATGGTGTGCTTATGAACAAGAACAGTACTCGAACAGCTGTGGGAGTCATCAACTGACCCTGGATAGGGGTGGGAGTGGGGAGTGAGGATGGCAAAAGACCACAGCCTGAAGAGCAAAGATGACAAATTCTATGGCTAGGCAAGAAAAATCATGCACATTTCCAAAATGAGGCATCTTTTCACTTAAACCTATCCAATTATGCATCTGACCTTTACTAGCTGGGGTACACTCACCCACCTGATTTAGGCGAAATGCCACGGAAACTACAAGCAAAACCCATCATTCAGATCAACTCCTAAACCTAGGTAAGGCAAAAGAAACAATGTGCTGTGCTTATTGCTGTGAAATTGGGGAAAACACCCCTACTGAATCACAGTATATTGAGGACTTGATGTGACACAGGTGATATGACACAAATACTCACAAGTATTTCCTTTAATTAAAAGTCACACTTCCAAAGCCTAACTTTAGTGCAGCACACTGCAATTAATATGGTTACAATACATCACGTCACGTTAAAAATCAATGAAGGATGAAAATATGAGTACAGCGTTCAAAACAATTCAGATTAGGATAAAGCTGTTGACCTTTATGTTCTATTCCCTGGTCTTGGTGAAGAAGAGAGAGAGAGAGAGAAACAGCAGAGTTGGTAGGAAAACCTGAGACTATATTTCACCCTGGTTGATACTAGAAGTCCCACAATATGAATTGCTGAATAACAGCAAAGTAATCAATACAAGGCTTATGGTGGGGGATCTCTTTCAACTATGTGCTCCCAGATTGTCCCCATCAAGCTTCGTTTTCCTCCAATAAGTTACATGTTGAAAGGATCACCACTTTCTACTTTGAACTACAAATTAGGCCCTACAACATATGGTTAATCTTCTGGAAAGCAGCATTAATACTGCCATACACAATTATACTGGAATCAGAAATAAATGACTTTAACAGATTTATGAACAACCTTTATGGATAAACTCATCAATCAAATTGAAATGCTTGAACAATGCAATAATGCCACTTATTAGACAAACCTAAAGAGACTGGATACATTAGATCGTTGCCAGGAGTAACAAATTGCGATTGAGATCATGCAGGGGCTCTACAGTTAAGGAATAAAAGACCTCACATATCCCATTAAAACAAATGGGACAAATACAAAGAAAAAGAACCTCGAAGGCTCAATTGAAACCAGAAGTTAGTAAAACACACAGATTGCATGTGTTACTGTCCTCTGTTTATTTATTTACCTTCCCCCAAGGCTATTTTTTTGTAATGTGCATTTCATCTTTTTTAAAAAATTACAATTGGGGGGCACCTGGGTGGCTCAGTTGGTTGGGTGACTGACTTCGTTTCAGGTCATGATCTCACAGTCTGTGAGTTCGAGCCCTGCATTGGGCTCTGTGCAGACAGCTCCCAGTCTGGAGCCTGCTTGGGATTCTGTGTCTCCCTCTCTCTCTGCCCCTTCCCTGCTCAGGTTCTGTCTGTCTGTCTGTCTCTCTCTCTCTCAAAATTAAATAAACATTAAAAAAATTACAATTGGGCCTCTGTTAAAGCCTTGTCCCTTTCACAGGAGCAATGAAAAAGAAAAAAGAGTCTCACTTCACTTTCAATTTGTCCTGTAACTAAAATTTTGAAGCTACTTTATTTTTCCCTCTGCTTATCACCCAACTATCCTTCAATACCACATTATTCACAGTGGTGAGAAATAATACCAATATAATCAGCAGCCGGGAAAAAATGACTAGGAAACTACATTACAATAAGATAAATAATAGTGTATTTCTAGAATGTATTTTATATGCTCATTAAAATATTTTACTTGAGGGGCGCCTGGGTGGCTTAGTCGGTTAAGCGCCCGACTTTCGCTTAGGCCATGATCTCGCGGTTCGTGGTTCGAGCCCGGCGTCGGGCTGTGTGCTGACTGCCAGCTCAGAGCCTGGAGCCTGTTTCAGATTCTGTGCCTACCTCTCTCTCTGACCCTCCCCTGCTCACGCTGTTTCTCTCTCCTAGAAATAAATAAAACATTAAAAAAATTTTTTTATAAAAAAAATAAAAAAAAAATAAAATATTTTACTTGAATTTTTAATGAGGGAAAGTAAAAGCAATACAGTATTAAAAAAAGATAAAAGTTGGATATAAAGTTGGATTAGGCATTGTATGAAGGTATTAAAATTCACACATAATTTAAAAACATCCAAAACAAGTCAAAAAACAAATGAAAATTGGGAAAATATTTGTAGTACATCATGATAGACACAAAAAGTGTACTGACAAGATAAAAAAAAAAATCTTTAAAAAGCAATTTTAGACAAGAGAAAAGCCCCAATTTGGAAATGGGCAGATCACAAAATAAAATGGTCAATAAATATATGAAAAGATGTTTGCACCATTAATAAAAAACTACTAGTACAGATGACCTATCAATTCTACCTAATGAATGAGTAAATATTTTCTCCTAGTAAATTGGGAAAATATCAAGAATAGTGATAAGTATATAAGGAATCCACCTTTCTTATGCATTATGACTGAGAGCATAAGTGCTTATTCTTTCTTTTGGCAGTCCTGAAATAGGTATCAAAATTCACACAGTAATTCCTTTAGAAATTTATCTCAAGCTATTAAGTATAGGATACATGTACCAAGAGCCTCAGTGAAGCATTATTTCAGAGAACAGAAAACTAGAAACAAGCTATCTACTCATAGATAAAGGACTGGCTGTACAATTTCTAAAACATCCATCCATCGATTTAAAAGAATTATCTGCATCCATTAAAAGGAATGGTGTGTGTGTGTGTGTGTGTGTGTTTTCACATTTCCTGAATACAAGTTCTCCCAGAAGTTCAACTGAGTAAAGAAAAATCTAGATGCAGGGTACGAGACAGAGAATGACCCTTACATAAATTACAGGGATAACTGTGTGTAGGTATGAATAAAGAGGTGACTGGGTGATATATTTGGATTTGCCTTCTTGAATTTTCTAAATAAGCATGCTGCTTTAATTTTTGAAAAAAATATTTATACGCAGAGATAAAAATGATTATCACTTGATAGCAGGATTACATGACTGTTTTCTCTTTTAGAGCTTTTGATTTTTTCTGAGTTTTTACTGTTATTTTGCTTTGAAATTCTCTAACAAGAAAAAAATAAAATAAGAAGAGGGAAAGAAGACAGTCATGGAATTGCTGGTGCCCGTTACCCCTGATCCCACCAGGTAGATCTGTTTCCTCAGTTGTCCCACAAATGTTTTAGGGGCACAGAAGACATGGAGGTATCGGTTTCTCTGACCTGCTGGGTTTTCGTAGCCAGGGAGCTCATGAAAGCCGCCCATGGGCTAAAGTCCTCGTTTCGGTGTTGCTGGGCTTATGAATTCAAATATGTCAGTCTAGGTCCCCGTCATCTCTTCTAGACAGTTTTGGCACTAGTTATGTTTTACAATTTTCTATCTCTAAAGTTGACAAAAGGAAAACATGCCAAGTTTTTGAAGTGTCAATTTTCATCTCCCATGGGTCTAAGGTATGGAAGAATTGTTTGTATTTCTTAAAGGAACTCTTGAAAAAAAAAATTCGGATCCAGGGTTTTACTTATAGATTTGTTTTCAAAACTCCTAAGTAATGATGAAATGTATTGGGCAGGACACAGAGACAGACAGACTGCTTTCCTTTCTTAGGTACGAATATTTGGCTCTGGTGACTCTGCATAATGACAGGCTTTATAGCTCCTGAATGCATTTCCATGAGAGACTGTCACTGACATTTTAAAGCAAAGGATAGACTGCTCTTATTCTGAATTAATTTAAGTACAATATTGACCAAAGGCAGAAAAATGGACTCTGCTATGGTCTGTTCACCCCATGATCTTCTAGTATAAGTTACTCTGATGGCAAGATAAATATGTCTTTGGCTTTGAATTGTCAAATTCAAATAGATTGCTGTAATCTTTAAGGAAAGCAGCCCAGCTATAATTACTTACTCTTTTTAGTTTCAAAAAAGAAAAAAAATCTAATTATTGTTCATGGGTCTGTACTGGTCAGGAATGTTTGGACCCAAATGACTATTTCTTAATCCTCAAGGCCTCTTTCGAAGCTCTTGGTTTCAGTAGTTGAAATTGCCCTTGGTCTGAAACCCTGGATGTTTCAGCTAATAGAAATGCTGATTATCTGGTTCAGGAGTAGGGTGGAGAGGAACTTTGTATGTATTTGAACTAGTCCATCAGCAAAGGTGACATTGTGGATAAAAGGGGACATGTAAAAATTCTGCTTATAAACATTTTAAGGAAAGAACACTGTATTATGTATTTGGTATCCTCCATAAACTCTAATAAACAGGTAGAAATAAAGTATGATTTCAAAATATGTGTGGATCCATCCAACCGCCCGACAAGTATTTGTGTCCCTATATCAAAGCAACTGGTTTGTAAATTAAGATACAGGAGATGGACATGGCATTAAGAAATATGATTCCAACATGGTTTCCTAAATGGAAAGATTGTCTCTAGATACTGAGAGAGTGGAGCACCTCTTCAATGTCTGCATCTCATTCATCACAGCTGGAAGTGGAGTGGAAGGGCTTAGTGGAATGCAAAAAGCAATGCCACTGAACAGACCCTGGGTTTGGGCATTGAAGATATGAATAGTATTTCTTTTATCTGGGAAAAGTCTTTCATTCAGCTCACCCACACTTACACACCTGCGCGCTCTCTGTGCGTGCGCACGCACACACACACAAACACAAACGTACAAAGTTTAAGACAACCCAGTAGAAATTTGTCTCTCCCACTCTTTGGTAGCACAGCAGTGCTGATTTTCCCCTACCTGGCCCTAATGCTCATTTTAGTACCATCATGCTGTGTTTATTTGACCATGTTTTCACCAGGATGTTCATTTGATGTATTTTCAAAAGCCCAGGAGTACAGCATGCAGTACCTTTACATGGTAATGGAATATTAGTACGTGAAGTGTTGAGCTGATACCTTATAGTTTCTGTGAGTATCTATATAGTACTGGCTGTGATGTGGGCTGGTTGGGATCAAGTTTTTATAAATATACTTCATTATGTCAGTTGTTCTGCTGTAAATGTATGAAATCTAAGCTCAGTGAGGCTAGTGATGGGAATGGGTGATCCTTCTGTTGACAAGCAAGTATCTTTTATACCCAAACTGACCACCTTTCCCCTCTTCCCTAACTTCCTGGAAGCCACTCATCTGTTCTCTCTTTAATTTTTGTCACTTCAAAAATATTATATAAATGGAACTAACCAGTCGGTTACCTTTTAAGACTGACATTTTTCACTCAGCATAATTCCCTGTAAATTCATACAAGTTGTTGTATCAACACTTTGTTCCCTTTATTGCTGAATAGAATCCCATGACATGGGTATAACAGTTTAACAATTTGCATCGCAGGGCATCTGGTTTGTTTCCATATTTGGCTATCATGAAGAAAGCTGATATGAACATTTCTGTACAGGTTTTTGTGTGAACGTAAGTTTTCATTTCTCTAGGATAAACTACCAAGCGTGTTACTGACGGAATCACCAGTTTTATGAGCAACTGCCAAACTGTTTGCTGTGGCAAACACAGCAAAATGACTGTATCATTTTATATCCCCACCAGCAATGTGCGAGTGATTGTCTCTCTGCATCCTTGACAGCATTTGGTTCTGCCACTAATTTTTATGGATCTGCCACTAATTTTTATGGAGCCATTCCAATAGGTGTGCAGTGGTATCTCACTGTGGTTTTAATTTGCACTTAACTAATGACTGATAATGTTGAACATCTTTTCGTATGCTTATTTGCCATATGCATGCCTTCTTCAGTGAAATGTCTGTGCATATCTTTGCCCATTTCCTAAGTGATAGTTTTTGTTTCTTTACTGCTGAGTTTTGAGAGTTTTTGCATATTCAGACACTAAACCTTTGCAGGAAATGTGGTTTGCGAATATTTTCTACCAAATTATATCCTTTTTGTTCTTGCTCTTAACATGGTCTTTTTTGTGCCAAACTTTTAAATTTGGATGAGATACAACTCATCAATTCTTCCTTTTATGGATTGTGCCTTCAGTGTCAATCTAAGAACTCTGCCCAGCCTTAGATCCTGAAGATTCTCTCCTAATGTCTTCTCTAAAGGTTATATATTGTTTACATTTTCCTTTAAGTCCATGATGCATTTTGAGTTACTGATTTATAAGGTGTGAAGTTTAAGTCAAGGTTCCCTTCTTTTGCCTACGGATGTCCAATTGCTCCAGCACTATTTCTTCAAAATGCTAGCCTCCCTCCATTAAATGGCTTCGGCGCCTTTGTTGAAAAGCATATTCGTGAGGTATACCTCTGGGTTCTCTATTCCATTCCAATGATGGATGTGCCTACTCCTCCAGCAATACCACACTATCTTGATTACTAGCTATCTAGTTGGCGGCAGTATCAGGTAGAGTGATTACGCTCATTTTATTCTTTTTCAGGATCATTTCAGCTGTTCTCGGGCCTGTGCCTTTCCATACAAATTTTAGAATAAGCATGTCTAGGAGTGCCTGAGCGGCCCAGTCAGTTATGCGGTAGACTTTGGCTCAGGTCATGACTTTGCAGTTTGTGGGTTCAAGCACCGCATCAGGCTCTCTGCTGACAGCTCAGAGCTTGGTGCCTGCTTGGGTTTCTGTGTCTCTGTCTGCTCCTACCTGGCTTTTGCTCTGTCTCTCTCTGTCTCTCAAACATAAATTTAAAAATGTTAAAAAAAAAAAGAATAAGCTTTTCTATGGTCACAAAGAAAAAAAAACTTGCTTGGATTTTTACAGGAATTACATTAAATCTACAGATCAGTTTGGGAAAAGGCAGCATCTTTACTATGTTGAGTCTTCTAATCCATGAACACAGTATGTCTCTTCATTTATTTAAGCCATCTTTGATTTTTTTTTTGTCAATAGTTTCTGGTTTTCAGCATACAGATTCTGTACATGTTTTTATTAAGTCTATAGTAAGTATTTCATTTATTTTGGAGTGGCTGTAAATGGCTTTGAGCTTAAAATTTTTATTTCCACATGTTCATTGTGAGCGTACAAAAATGCAATTCATTTGTACATGTTGATATTTTTATCCTTTGACCATACTGAAATCATTTATTAGTTCTAGAAGCTTCCCCCCGCCCCTTGGTAGATTCTTTGAAATTTCCCAGGCAGATAATCATGCCATTTGCAAATAAAGATCGTTTTAAAGCTATATTCTTCCTTTTCAATATTTACGTTTTTAAGATTCCTTTTTCTTTCCTTATTTCAGTCGCTGGAACTTCCAGTACTACGGTTAGAAGAGTGGTGACATTCTTTCCTTGATACCTATCTTAGAGGGAGAACATTCAGTCTCTCTCTGTTACATAAGTTATCAGCTGTAGTTTTTTTGGATATATTCTTTGTCAACTTGAGTAAGTTCCCCTCCATTCTTAGTTTCACTGAGGATTTTTTATTGTGAATGAGTATAGAATTTTGTCAAATGTTTTTCTGTGTCAATTGATATGATCATATACTTTCTCTTTTAGCCTACTGATATGGCAGATTACACTGACTGATTTTCAAACGGCGAATTAGTTTTACACAATTCCAGTTTCCTTTTCTGCCACTTATAAATAAAAATTCAATTTCAGTAACAATTATGGACTACTCAGGTTGAGGCTTGGTAGCTGGTGGTTTTCAAATGATTGTTCTATTTCTTGTAAGTTGTCAAATTTGTAAGTGTAAAGTTGCTCATAGTATTCCATTGTTATCACTCTAACACATGTAGAATTTGTAGTGATATCCCTGCTTTATCCTCATATCGGTGATCTGTGTCTTCTCTCTTCGTACCTTTGTCAGAATTGCTAGAGACTTAAAAGATTAGCCCATAGGTTGACTTTGGTCTGGCCACTGTTTTCTGATCCAATTAGCTGTGGCCAGCAGAGCAGGGTAGTGCGAGTATAAAGCATGGTAACTATGCATAAAAACTTGCCAGGAGGCTGGGGGCAGGGTCTATGAAGCACTCAGAATAAACTATAACTTATAAATTCCAGGTTATGTATACTTATGAGGTTAGTTTGTGGTGTTGGCCATTTTTAGTAAGGGAGATAAGGATACTATTCAATAACAGACATTATATCCCAGCTGGTAGGTTTTTAAAAAGAACCTAAATATCAGTACTTTTAGTGCAAAAATTTTCAGTTTCTGCAGCACATGATTTTGAAGCTCATCAAAGATTATCAATCAAATGATCGTTTTCCTTTAAGATGTGTGAAAAGAAGAATCCTCATTAAAAAATGGAGCTGGGGAACACCTGGGTGGCTCATTTGCTTAAGTATCCAACTCTCTTGGTTTTGGCTCAGGACATGATCTCACAGTTTGTGAGTTCAAGCCTTGCATCGGGCTCTGCATAGACAGTACAGGGACTGCTTGGGATTCTCTCTCTCCCTCTATCTCTCTGCCCCTCCCCCACTCTCTCAAAAATAAATACATAAAATTATTTAAAAAATTAAATTTTGGGGGTGCCTGGGTGGCTCAGTTGGTTAAGCGTCCCACTTCAGCTCAGGTCATGATTTCTCAGTCTGTGACTTCGAGCCCCGCATCGGGCTCTGTGCTTTCAGCTCAGACCTTGTCAGATTCTATGTCTCCCTCTCTCTTTGCCCCTTCCCCACTCTTGCTTTGTCTCTCTCTCTCTCTGAAAAAGGAATAAATCTTAAATTTTTTTTAAAAAAGTCAAGTTTTTAAAATGCTTATTTATTTTTGAGACAGAGAGAGAGAGAGAGAGAGAGAGAGAGAATGCAAGCAGGGAAGGGGCAGAGAGATGGAGACACAGAATTCAAAGAAGGCTCCAGGCTCTGAGCTGTCAGCACAGAGCCCAAGGAAGGGCTCAAACTCATGAACTGAGGAAGGGCTCAAATATCATAACATGAGCCTAAGTCAGAATCTTAACCAATTGAGCCATCCAAGCTCCCAAACTTATTTAAAAAAAATTAAAAAAAGGAGTCGGAAAGCCCTGAAGGGAGAGCTCTCACGCACTACTGCTCAGATCCCAAACAAGAAGCTTACCTCACATACCCTAGTAGGAGGAAGAATTTCTCCTTGCCCTGCAACAGCTCTGTCAATGAGAAAATGCCAAACTCAGCCAATGAGAATCCATCACTACCCAGAACTCTTCAAAATAGCCCCTCCCAACTTCTTTTTTCCTCCATAAAAACAAGACCTTTTCCTCTGTTCTCCAGACCTGTCTATGGTTTGCCATAGTTTGATTGCCCCAAATTACGATTTTCTGCTATTTTTTAATAACCTCATTTTGCTGGTAAAATAGCTGAATATTGTGGGTATGTTTTTTTTTTTTTAAGGTCAATAGATGTTAAAAAATGAGATTGATTCATGGAAAATTGCTGGATTTACAGTAGCTGAGATTTTCAAATTTATGTTTTGTTATTTCTTTGTACAAAGGAAGATTAAGAAAGTCACCAGTACTTCAAAAGGCCAGATATACAGAGCTGACTAGAAAAGCTATTCTAAGATACTTGACTCTCCTTTCTTAGATGTGACACATATACACTTTCCGTTCCCTTTTTTTCCTAATTTACATCTGAAATATAGTCATCACCAGAAAGATGAATATGGCATGTCAAAACACGATGCAGGACATTATTTCTTACCGCCTTATTTTCCCACAAATATTTCCATCTTCAAGCTTCAGCACAGCTTTCCACCTTATTTAACTCCATATTTATGGTGTTTTCTCTGATTTTTATTAGCAGTCTTCAGTGAAAGTGGTCATGGCTCTTTTCTATTATTTCTTGCACACTGCTAAAAAACTCCTTCTTTAACACTACAGCTCTTATTCTCACTAAAGCTTCAACTCCCTGATTACAAAGTTATTTTGGGGTAAAGGTATTCTGAATTTGCCACAGCTATAAAGAAAAAAGGTCAGAAGTTTATTTTTTTAAAAGAAACTAAGAACTCTTGACTTTATCTTTGGGAATTAAGCTTAGTTCAGCCCACATTTACTCAGCACGTACAGTGTTAGACACCAGGGATGTTAAAATGAATTAATACAAGTTCTAAAATCAAAGACCTTACAACCTAGCAGAGGAGACAGTGGATATAAGGTTCATTTACACCCAGTGTGACCCCTGGTAAATTTGCTGTGGACAACAGGGGAAAGGCACCTTGTCTCTTTGAGAGAGAGAGAGAGAGGGCACCAGAGACAGCTTTTTCATTAAGATGGTGGAGCCATACCTTACAAAATGCATAGACACTCTTTTAAGGGAAGAAGGCAGGGATTTGTGAGATGTGGGGGCAATCCAGGAGTGGGAACAGTATGAACAATTGGTCCATGTGAAGCACTACAAGCTGATGGGCACCAGAGAATAACCTGGCTGTCTGGAGTAGAGGAGCCGAGAGGCAAGGAGGGCAGATGGGACAGCCTGTCCAAGACATGCTTGGGAGCTTTTCCACACTCCTCAGGGCACCGAGGAACCTCAGAAGCCATTTAAGTTGGGAATGTTGGAGTCATGCTTGTTCTTTAGAAGGATCACTCGTTTGCATGGGAGATGAATTTGAAGGGGTAAAAACAGAGGCAAGCAACCCAGTTCAGAAAGTTCTGTATTTATGATTAAAGTGAAAGATAATGAAGTCAGTCTGAGAACTAAGGCGTTAGTAAATGGAGCAGAGAGGTGCTTACCTAACGAAGTTAAAAGGAAGCATTTTAATGCTATTTTCAATATCTTAAGTAACACTCTAGTAAACCCAGAGTACCAATAAAAGAAATGAAGAAGAAAACAAAAAGTGAGCAGAATGGAATCCTTAGGATTCTTCAGTTATAGAGTGAGGCCACTTTACATCAATAAACCTTATTTTAAATCTGTGTGTGTGTGTGTGTGTGTGTGTGTGTGTGTGTGCGTGTGTGCGCGCGCGCGCGCGCACACGCGCACGTAATAGAAAACAGTTCCCTTAACAGTTATCTGTGTTGATGTTTGGCTAAAGAGAGTGTTCACTAGGGTACAAAGTACTAAAATTTCGCAAACACTAAAGCAGTGAGAAGGACGTGGAGTGTCCAGTGCTGGGCACGGGACCTCATTCTTTTGGTTTTCGAACTGATGTAACGGCAAAATGGTACCCACATTTAGAGACATTTTATCGAATTCTCTTTTCCTCATGTTCAAACTGTATTAGAAGCCAGGAGAAGAGATTTCAGCACATGATTAACTTGCTCTTGGATGTCTTTTAGAAAGAAGCTAATTTCTTAATTCTTTGAAAAAAATAACTCTAAGTATTTTCCTTGGATAATAAATCACATATTAAAAATAAGAAAGGAAAAGTTTAAATTATTTATAACCGCATTAAGCAGAAGCAACAGGAATGTGTGTGTATGTGCATGCGCACACATGTAGGCTGGCAGTTTAATTTTCCCAAATAATTTAATCACACTGTACATATTTATTAGTGATCCTAGCTCAGTAATAGATCAGGAGAAAGTATAAGACATTTTGACTTTGCCATCAATACTTAGTCTAATTTTTTCTCACTTGATTTTTAGCAATGTTCAGTGTTAGGAACAAGTCAGTTTTTGTCTATCACAAATTGTACTCTATGTTTTTTTAGTTCTTTTAGCTTTATTTTGTGTTGGCTATTTATACCAGTAACTTTGATTCTAAATTGAAGGAAAAGAGCCTTACTTGCTTTCATGTATATGCAAAGAGAAAGAGTAAAGCACACACGTAAGATCTTGGTTCTAGGCAGGGTCAAATAATGAGGACAAAATTTCCCTTTCCAAATCAAAACTTGTATTGTTGAATAAAGTGAGGCTCAGATCCTCGCCCAGCTGACTACCTACTCACCTCGAAGGGATTCCTAGAAAAACTCTACAATTAATCTAGGAGAAATTAATTATGAAGAAGTATAGAGATTCTACTCAGGATTTGTATATTTTTGTAGTTTATTATAATTACTTATCAGCACACTTAGTTAATTTCCATAGTACATTTTTAGTGGCATTTAACCCAATAAAGCTTAATTTACAGGGAAACCATGCTAACATTTTCATTTACCCAAACATAAGGGAAAAACTCCCGTTTGGATCATAAAACTGTGGCCAAAGTAACATTAAGGTAGATCCTAATTGCAAAAATACCTAGAAAGAAAGAAAAGTCTCAAATTTTGCACTGCAAACACAATCTTATTCTTTACAAAGCCAATAACACATCAGCTACATTTTAACAGGTGCATTAAAAGAGAAATATGGAGAAGTGTATTCAAGCTTTGTGGTTTTTCCTTACTGAGCACTGAAGATGCTTCAAAAATCCCATCCTTTGATAACTTCATTTACTTTCCAGTGGATACCAAAATCTTGATGTTTAAAGAAACTTTACTTTTTCCCTTCAGTGAAAAATAAAATTTAGACCAAGATCATAGGGGAAGAGGAAATTTCTGGATCATGAAGTTTATTTTTTAAATAACTTATTTTTTAGTCTGTTTTTTGTGTGTGTGTGAGAAAGAGTGAGACAGAGAGAGCTGAGGAAGGGCAGAGAGAGAGGGAGAGAGAGAATCCATACCATCAGCACTGAGCCTGATTTGGGGCTTGAACAAACAAACCGTGAGATCATGACCTGAGCCACAATCAAGAGTCGGACACTCAACTGACTGAATCATCCAGGCACCACTGGAGCATGAAGTTTCTAGTTCCAGACCCTAAGACCAATGTGATATCTGACTAGGGCATAAAGAGGTTTTTTCTTTTCAAAGGAACTAAAGAGAAAACAAGAAGATGGAGAATCTCTCTGTCAGCACACAACTATTCTTAAGATGCTGAACACAGAAGGGGTTGCTAGAGACAGTGTGAAGCAAGCATGTAAGGTGGCTGAGTCACTTCTCTCCTTGACACATCATCTGTACTAGCCTCCCACCTGCAACTTCTGTGTCTCAGAAATGCTTATGCAGAGCACAGGTATAGGAAATTTTGTTTTCAGTCAAAATTTGGATTATCTTCTTGGTTCAAAGGCAAAAGATACTTTCCTTCTTAAAGCAATGAATGCAATAATTCAATGGGAGATATATTCTACATGAATGCTTCAGAGAATTTTTTTAAATGCAGGTAACTAGAGCAATCTTGTCTTTAGTTTGGTAGAAAACATGTTTTCTCTTCACCTTCCAAATTCTCAAATACACAAAGTGATTATTATTTCCACCAAGGTATTTTTATAAACATGTTAAAATCTTAACAAAGATCTATACCAGTCTCCAGCCTTCCCTGAGTGAGCAGATGTGCTTACTTGCTTGTCTCTCATCCTCTAAAAGCAAGTGCACTTCTTTAATTAAAGATGAATGTAGCTCAGTAGATGTTCTCTTGGTGCAAAGGGAATCCTAGAGCTAATGGGGTTAGCTTTATTAAAGCCTGGTTTTAATCATCTAGGATTCCAGCGGGTGCTGAATTTGAATTACGCTATTTTTTTTTTTTTTGGCCTTGACTACATTTTAAATATACTGTTTACCAAATGCATAATCAGAGAAACAAATTTCATAGTCACAGGGATTCTGAAAGGCATATAAATCACACTCTGTATCTTTATGTACATCAACATAAACACCTTTATTTTTATAGCTAGAGATGTCAATATTGATAATAAACGTCCAGTTCAAAGAATTAATAAATGTGTCTTTAAACTCACATTGATAACAATCTATAGGAGAGGTGTCTTTAGAAGCATATGATCCTCAGTGTTTTATGTTTTAAGGTTAATATTGAAACCTTCTTTAAAGTGTTTCACCAGTGATCAAACAGGTTACTTAAAACTAAGATGTCCAAATCTCTTAGTTATAAGTACAGGCAAAAACCAAACCTATTATCTATATCTAAATTAAAATGTTTCATTAATTTCTTTGGGCAATCAGTTTAAACAGCTAAAATTCTCACCCCTGAAATTACTGTATTTACTTATCTTCCCCCCCCAAAGATTAAAAAAAATTATACATCTTTAACCACTGCAATTGTGACATTGCATATCACCACCCACATGTTCTAATTCCATGATTGCATGTATTTACACAAATTATATAATAAGATGCAATTACAATGATTACAGAGGAATAGGCAACAATTGGAAAAAATTACAAATTCCCACTAAAATAACACTACATGATATGAAAGTCATCAGACAAACCAATACAAGGAAAGGAACAGTTCTAAGATGAATAAAACAATACAGCACCAAATAATCCAGCAAAACGCCTAGAGTTTGGCAAATGGAAGCAAATTGGAGGCTTTTGGTTTAAGAGTAAACCATTTTGTTGCTTTTATATTTGTTTCTCAGCTGTAGAATGTGAATGTTTAACATTTTGACTTTCCGAAACACATTATGCCCAGGGAGCCTTTTTCGCTGGGTGATTTCTTAGTATTTCAAAGAAAAGAGGAAGAGTCATTACAGAAATAATAAAACATGAGCACACCATAGACAAATCTCTGGAATTTTAGTTAGGAGAGAGCAAGTCCTGCTCTGATGTTCTTGTCCTTTTTTCTATAAACTGTCTCCAAGTATGCATTTCCTTTTCAAGGGATTTACAGTCTGAGAATATTGTTTGTCCAATTTGACTTTCCTTTTTGAAAAGAATATTCATAAGAGAAATAATACAATTGATACACTTGAGCTGTCTATAAATTGTCCTATAGTGTATTTTATTTGCATCCCAACGTCTCATTTTGTTTTCTATTTCAGACAAACATTCTTAATATAAAAATTGGGAAGTTTGCCTCTTTGGTTTCTTTTACAAAGATTTTAGTAGACTGGAGACTATCTTGCCAGCCTAGGACAAAGAAAAATCCATTATTCTCACATACCAGAATTCCTTAAGAAGTCTATTTATTTATTGAGAGAGAGAGAGAGAGAGCACAAGCAGCGGAGGGCCAGAGAGAGGGAAGACAGAATCCCAAGCAGGCTCCACACCAACAGTGCAGAGCTCGATGTGGGGCTGGAATCCATGAACTGTGAGATCATGACCTGAGCCAAGATCATGAGTCAGATGCTTAACTGACTGCACCACCCAGACACCCCCAGAATTCTTTACAAAGGAGGTTAAATTTATCCTTCAATCTAGCTTATCCATATTTCTGTATATTCCCCACATTCATATTATATTTTATGTAATACTTTACATGAACCCCACAAGAAAATCTTTTATACCAGTCAAATCCTCATTTTACAGATGAAAAAGCTGAGGCTTTCAGAGCTTGAGTATAAAGATAGGTGTCAGAAAACAGTTACGCCAAGATTTGAATTCTGGGCTTATCTTCAGCATTTATAGAAACACTTGCTGACTGTGGCCACTACAGTAGATAGGCGGCTGTGAGATGAATACGACATGGTCACTGCCCTTGAGGCACGTAATGTCTTAGAGCTTACAGAGACACAAACACAAGCAATTTCAATATAAAATGGAAAGTGCAGAGAGAATAGCCTGAAGAGTTTTTACCATGAAACAGGCTTATTAAGGGAATATTAGATGTCTCTTGTATTTTACCATATAGCAGCATGGCTTTAATAAACATGGCAGTATGATTTAAAGTAGGGGCAAATCAGATTCTTTAAGAAATGAAACTAAAATAATTTCAGAAAATAAAATTTCAATTTCTGAGAACCTCAAAGACTTGCATAAAATTGTAAATGCATTGATTCACTGATCAAATGATTAATGGAGTGATCTATTTATTCATTCATTAAGAAATGATCATTAAGTGCTTGCTCTGGGCCAGGTTCTGTAACAGACTTTGAGGATGCAAGGAAAACAAGACAAGAATCTAGCTGTTAATAGAGCTTACAGATATTCAGAGCAACCCGACAGAGTGTGTTAGGTACAGGAAAGGAAGGGGAAGGCAATTTGAAAGTGCACAGGAAAAGCTCTAACCCAGATGTTCTGGAGGAAGTGAAGTCCAAACTGAGATTATAGAGTAGCCAAGCAAAGAGAACGGGTAAGATCCAAGTGGCCTAGAGGTAATCTGGTCTAGTAATGTAAAAGCCTTGAGAAGAAAGAGCAAGGCAAAAATAGAACCTGAGACATACTTAGTCTGCTTGGAGCCATGGGTGGGAAGGGAAAATCATAAGTAATAGGTGGTATCATTAGAAAGGAAATCTATTGCATTAAAATTGGGTTTTAGGCTAATGATGCATATGGGAAACGAACCCTTCCATTGGCTCTGCAGGTGGTCCTGTATGCTGGAAATATCTCATGTTACCCTAATAGAAATATTAATGCATGAAATTAATGTTTTAATGTTAATGAGAGAAGTGAAAAATAATGACAAAATATACAGGAGGGAGATCAGGACCATTTGGGGATTAAAACTAAAGTGAGCTAAGGTGCCGCCTGGGTGGTTTAGTCAGTTGAGCGTCTAACTTCATCTCAGGTCATGATCTTGTGGTTCGTAGGTTGAAGCCCCACATCAGGCTCTGTGCGGGTAGCTTAGAACCTGGAGCCTCCTCTGGATTCTCTGTCTCCTTCTCTCTGCCCTCCCTCTGCCTCTCTCAAAAATGAATAAACATTTAATTTTTTTTTAAAAAACTAAAATGAGCTAAGGATATCTAGTTAGCCAGAAAGTAAGTAAAGACTAAGTCCAAACATCTGTCCTGATGGTCCCAATTACAAGCTCTCTCTTTCCATGCTTAATAAGGAGAAAACCTCATGTAAATGAAATGCACAGTAACCAAGAATAGGGTAATATGGGATAGACTGTTGTGGGGAGTTGGCCGACTCTGAGTTCAGGACAAAGAGCGAGATTACATCGGGAAGCACTTAGGTGCTAAATGGAAGGGGCTGCCTAGATCTTGGTAATGTAGGAAATTGTGTCGAAGGGTTTTCTCTCACCACGGTATCTGCAGCTAGTGAAAACCAACTAAACATCTTGTTACCATCACCCCACAGAAAGGACCCTTGTCTTAGACTTGGGAACTTCTGTGGGTTTGTTTTTGAGCTATTAGCAAATCTGACAGAGGTTGCCTCAATTGTCTCTTTGGCTGCCACCAAAGATAGTGGGCATCTTCTGAGACTCTAGGAACAGGGGGATCACAGAGACTAGAGTAGTAAGACCATACATAGATCATAACAGAATCTAAGCCATGCTAAAGATTTTATCTTAAGAACAACAGAAACCTGGCGAATAAATGACATGAGAGTTGAGTTTCAGGAAGATCCTGTGGTGGTAACGGGCGACAGAGGGCAAAAGAACAGATGGCCACAGGAAGACAAGTTAGGAAAATGCTGAAGGACTGGGTGGAGGAATGATGGTGACCTCCTCTACATGGGCAAGAGTAGGGATGTAGAAAGTGGGTGGCTTTAGGAGGTATGTGGGAGGTGACTGATAGGTGCATGGCAGGTGGCAGAATGTAAGTATGACACCTAGACATGTGATTTTGGAAAGTGGTTTAGCAACAATTAATAAAGAATAGAAACTAGAAACACTAGTAAATGCCCAGTTAAGGAGGGGGGGCAGGAGAAGGCTGAGATGATGAGTTTTATTTTGAACATGTTGAATTAGGATACCCGTGGGGAGTTAAAGGGATGTGTCTAGTAAATAGTTGGATATGCAGATCTGCAGCTTAGGAGAGAAACCTGCAGTGAAGACACCCATGCTTTGCATTAATCATGCACATTGCTAAGCAAAAAGAGACAAGTTCAAATTCCATACAGACACACCTTACTACTTAAGAGCACTTTCTGTTTATATCCCACCTGATCAATCAGAAGTGTCTTCATAAAATTCTTGTCATGCCTGTACTCCACAATCAAAAAAATTATGGGAGAAATACTATATTTAATGATAGTATTCATCTAAAATTCAACACTTTAAGTGGCATTAATTCTCTTTTCCCATCTTGTAAAGACTTTCAAGAAGAATTATCTGATGAGGAAGTTCAAAAGTTCAGATATTATTTTAACTGCCTTTCTCAATTTAAATTCTTATTTCACCTTTTGCAACTGTCATGAACGATTCTGTTACTTTATTTTTTTCATGGAGGAAATGATTCCTGAGAAGTGCTGCCAACAAAAACCAGGATGAGAAGCCTTAATGAGAGTGGCTTTCTTCTAGAAGCTCTTGGAAAGCCCTCTTTGGTTGGGGGGTGGTGTCACTTTTTTGGTCATATTCTCCATCTCAAAAGGGCTTTTAACTCAGCGACGTTACTGTACCATAGAAAGGAATTTTGGCAGGCAATTTTTTTTTTCACATTAGCTTGGGATTTTTTGTTGCTAGAGAATAGTTTAAATATCATTGGCTGCTCTTCTGTTAAGAAAAAGAGAAAGAAAAGAATCATTGTGGTCTTTCCTCTCGCAAAATGATGAATACGTTTAAGAACAGAGTATTTTGCTTCAAGTAGTTAAGTAGTGCTAACTTTCTGTATGCTTATGAAAAGGCAGTTCTGCAACAACACTAAAAAAAGGTACCGGTGTCGATACTAACACCAGCTAAAAATCACTCTGCCCTAAGAAAGAGTGCAGCAAATGAAATATATGAATGTATCACTCTCCTCCACCAAAGCTTCCAAACACATCAGATTCACTGAACAACGTCCTACTGTACTTATTGGGAAGCATCTCTTGATAATCCATACATGAACCCCAACCTACAAAAGACTGAGTTAAGAAAGTTAGGGTTTAGGGGCGCCTAGGTGACTCAGTTAGTTAAGAGTCCTACTCTTAGTTTGGGCTCAGGTTACAATTTCGCGATTTTGTAGGATCGAGCCCTGTGTCAGGCTCTGTACTGGCAGTCTGGAGCCTGCTTGGGATTCTCTGTCTCCCTCTCTCTCTGTCCGTCCCCAACTTGCTTGGTCTCTGTCTCTCTCAAAATAGATAAATAAACTTAAAAAAAAAGAAAGTCAGGTTTTATTCTATGAAAATAACTTTTCAATACAGAACAGTAGTTTTGTCTTTACAGATGGAAAAATTATTCTTTATCAAAGCACAGTATTTTTACTTTTACACAGAACTCAAAGCAAAATCCCTTCCCCAATTCACAGTTTGAAAAACCGTGCCCTGATAGTTACTAATTACATTTCTTTTTCCTAAGATTTTTATTTTTTAATTTTATTTATAATTTTTAAACAATGATGCAAGTATTATTAATTTTTTTCTAGAGAGTCCTTGCATGAGCAGGTGAGGGGCAGAGAGGGAGAGAGAGGGGGGGAGAGAGAGAGAGAGAACGAGAAAGAGAGAGAGAGATTTTTATTTCGTTTCATTTCATCTTATTTATTTTGAGAGACAGAACACGAGCGGAAGAGGGGCAGAGAGGGAGAGAGAGAGAATACCAAGCAGGCTCTGCATGTGTAGACCCCAATGCAAGGCTTGAACTCACAAACTGCGAGATCATGATCTGAGCTGCAATCAAAAGTTGGATGCTTAACTAACTGAGCCACCAGACACCCCAAAAAATTTTTTAAGTAATATCTACACCCAACGTGGGGCTCAAACTCACAGCTTCAAGTTCAAGAGTCATGTGCTCTACTGACTGAACAAGCCAGGCACCCCTGTAATTATATTTCTTAAAGGAAGAATGATCATGGTTCCTGATATGGACATAAGCACAGAGATTTGGACAGAGAAATATACTGTTCTCTACCATGCACTTCCACCTACACCTCTGTCTCCATATAAATCTCGTAAGGAGGATGTCAGAGCGGCCTTACCAATATGGCAGAGGGTGACCACCACCACCATTACCTTCCCATTTAGAACTGCTGATAAGTGGGAGAGGGCAAGATGGCGGAGAAGTAAGGAGCTCCGTACTTGCACTCGTGCCCATACATCACACAGAAAAGATCTGAAGACATTGGAAACCTTAC
>NW_024081233.1:0-8064 GCF_003009895.1 Hyaena hyaena
GCCCGATTTTATCTTCCCCGGTTCGCACTCACGTTAGAAGGCTCTCTCAGTGGATTCTGCGTCTTTTTTCTCCCAATCTCTCAGGTTTTGTAAGGTTTCCAATGTCTTCAGATCTTTTCTGTGTGATGTATGGGCGCGAGTGCAAGTACGGAGCTCCTTACTTCTCTGCCATCTTGCCCTCTCCCGATCATTCACATTTCAAGTGATTGTTGATAAATTAGGATTAATATCTACCATATCTGTAACTTTTCATTTCCCTTTTAATTTGTTTTAAGAATTTTCTAAAATTAATGAAAGACAACAAACCAACAGTCCAGGAAGCTCAGAGAATACTAAGTACTATAAATACCAAAAAACCACACCTAACCAAATAATATTCAAACTGTAGAAAATAAAATACAAAGAGATAATCTCACAAAAAGTCAGAGAAAAAAAAAACAAATCCCACCTTGCCTTTAAAACAAGGATACATCAGACATCCCTTTAGAAAACATGCAGGCAGAAAAGAATGGAATGAAATATTTACTGTTGAAAGAAAAAACCCCACCAGCCAAGAATTCTGTATGCAACAAAATTATTCTTCAGAAGTAGAGAAGATAAAGACTTTTTCAGACAAACAAAAATTGAGGGAACTTGTCACCCAGTAGACCTGTCTTTTCGAAACGTTAAAAATTCTTCAGAGAAGAAAAATGATATCTTAGAAACTCTGATTACATAAAGAGAGCAAGAGTGTTAAAGGTGGAATGAATGAAGGTAAAATACAGTATTTTGGGGCGCCTGGGTGGCTTAGTCAGTTAAGCTTCCAGCTTCAGCTCAGGTCATGATCTCACAGTCTGTGGGTTCGAGCCCCACATTGGGCTCTGTGCTGACAGCCAGCTCAGAGCCTGGAGCCTGCTTCAGATTCTGTATCTCCCTCTCTCTCTGACCCTCCCCTGCTCATGCTGTTTCTATCTCTCTCAGAAATAAATAAAACATTAAAAATTTTTTTTAAATACAGTATTTTATTTTTCTTAACCTGACTTATTTCTTATTTCTTATCTTTAATTGATCTAACCGGTAACAATTTTTCATAATAATAAGAACAACAACATATTGGGTGACTATAGTTTATGGGTAAGTGGTATGAATTACAACAATGTCATATGAGACAAGAGGGAGTAGTTGGGAAAACTCTCTTATAAGTACTTGCACTACCCATGAAGTGGTATAGTGTACTTGAAGTTAGATTAGCTATCCCAAAGAACACAAAAACACTAACTCACAGGGATACATGCACCCTGTGTTTATAGCAGCATTATTTACAATAGCCAAAATACAGCAGCAGCCCAGGTGTCCAGTGATTGATGAACGGATGAAGAAATGGCATACGTATACACTGGAATATTATTCAGCCATAAAAAGAATGATATCTTGCCCTTTGCAACAACATAGATGAAGCTAGAGAGTATAATGCTAAGCAAAATAAGTTAGACAAAGACAAATACCATATGACTTCACTCATGTGGAATTTAAGAAACAAAACAAACAAGCAAAGGGGAAACAGAGAAATCAAGAAATCAACTCTTAACTATAGAGAACTGGTGGTTACCAGAGGGGAGGGGTTTGGGGGAGAGGCTAAATAGATGACGGGGATTAAGGAGTGCACACAGGGTGATGTATGGAATTGCTGAATCACTGTATTGTACACCTGAAACTAATATAACGATATGTTAACTTACTATAATTAAAATAAAAAAGTTTAGGGACACCTGAGTGGCTCAGTTGGTTGAGTGTCTGACTCTTGACTTCACCTCAGATCGTGATCTCACGGTTCATGAGTTCAAGCCCCCATCAGGTTCCGTGCTGACAGTGTGGAGCCTGCTTGGGATTCTTTCTCTCCCTCTCTATGCTCCTCTTCCTCTCATGCTCTCTCTTTCTCAAAATAAATAAAAGAAAAAAATTAATTAAAATCAAATAAAAACTCTGGGAGGTGCCTGGTGACTCAGTCAGTTGTGTCCAACTCTTGATTTTGACTCAGGTCATGATCTCATGCTTTGTGAGATTGAGGTCAGTGTCAGGTTTTGTGCTAACAACGAGGAGCCTGCTTGGGATTCTCTGTCTCTCCCCACCCCCATCTCTGCCCCTCTCCTGCTTGTACACATGCACATACTCTCTCTGTTTCTCTCAAAATAAATAAATGTAAAAATAATGTACATATACAAAAAATAAAAACCAAAAAAAGAGAAAGCTAAATTTGTTGTAAATATATATTGCAAACTCTAGGGCAATCACTTAAAAATGGCAAAAGAAATATAATTAATATTTTCTCCTAAGAAAGGAGAGAAAATGAAACCATATAAAATGCTCAGTTATAACCAGAGAAGGCAAGGGTGTCTGGGTGGCTCAGTCAGTTAAGTGTCTGACCCTTGATTTCGGCTCAAGTCATGATCTTGTAGGTTCATGGGATGGAGGTCCATATCGGGCTCTGTGCTGACAGTGAGGAGCCTGCTTGGGATCCTCTCTGTTTCTCTCTCTCTGTCCCTCCCCCGCTCTGCTACTCCTCCCCCCAAATAAATACAACTAAATAAATAAGTAAAATAAAACCAGAGAAAGCAAAAAAATAGTAGGCGACCAAAATCAAAACAAAATAACCCATCCCCACAAGCCCCAAAACAAAAAATAAAACAGGGGCAATGAGTTGAAAACAGTTTCTGCCTTCTCTCTCTCATCTATTGTCTATCTAATCTGCAATTTCCAATTTGGTAGTTCTAGCCACATGTGGCACTTGGACTATGGCTAGTGTGTCTGAAGAATTGGACCTTAAATTCTATTTAACTTAAATTTAAATGGCCACAGGTGGCTAGGGGCTACCATGCTAGTGACATCTGTCTAACAGTTCTTCCCATAGGGGCATCTTTGTCAATTTATCCATCCAGAGGGATACCTTTTCCAAATCCCTTTTTAAGGCAGTTATGAGTGTTAGCAGTCACGGACTTCTTTGGTCTCTCCATTTATTTAGCTTGAATGTAAGCTCCTTAAGGTCACCTACCTGGTCTGTCTAGAGTATGAAGCCCAGAGCTGAGCACAAAGATAGATAATTAAAGTCACTAAGTGAGATCACTGATCTTATTTGACCCTCACAGTTGCCCTGTGGGAGAGGCACCATCACCCTCATTTTATAGAACACTGAAGCCAGTAGGGATACAAGCTTTTCCCAGAGCCACACAACTGTTCAGTAGCAGAGCAGGATTCAAACCTACTTCTTCCAATTTTGTATCATGCTGCTTCCTGTCGGTCGTGATGCTCAGTAATCATGTATCTTACGGATTGGTCTGGCTCTCTTTGTGTTTAAAGTCGAAAGCTGTTCCCTGAGGGCCACGCCGAGGCTAAGCCCACTGTGCGTATGCCTATTTATTCCCTGACATACTTACTTCCCAGTTAGTGCACTTACGTGTGGTTTCAAGGCTAAAACGGTTGAAGTCTGTGGTTAGTTCACTGTTTGCCCACTGGAGGGCAAACGTGTCCAGTTTTATGTACTTTTCTGATTTCTTAAGAATGGCAAGAAGCACCGTACAAGGGCCTGAGTTGTTTTCTGTGTTTTAACTATTTCAGGGAAATTAGATGGTTCCCATGTGTTAGAAGTTGTGTAATATATACTTTTCTGATTCAATAAATTGCCTTCTGTAGAGACCACACAGTCCAGATGCAGCATTTGTTAAGCGGAAAGCCCACGCTGCCCCGTGGCTTATCATCGAGGTGGAGTTTTGGGCGGCAGAGGGCTCCAGGCTGAGAGCGGAAGCGTGGGTGCCGCGCTCAGGCAGGTCACACCCTCCCTTCTTTTCTGCACTGAGGAGGGTTGTCAAAGTGTCTCAGGCTAGAAGGCCCTCAGAGTCAAGGACTGTGTCAGGCCCATTTTGATTACCCCGCAGGTACCCCCCCACCCCCACCCCCCACCCACCTGGCAGAGGCAGTCCCCAGGAGCACGGGGTAATGCTCAGCAGCCTTATCCCAATTAAACAGATACAAGTGGCCATGGTTCTGGGCACCATTTAGTGAACTTGGCTCTCTTTCTGGGCTCAAAAGTCTAGACAATGGGAGTTTTGAATGTGGGACAAAAGTGAACTTTTAATGCACCAGTCCAACTTATTCCACATGTGAGAATAACATAGCAGCTTATATAGGCAAATCCAGCTGCCTACTGTCATACACATGAAGATTCCAGGTTGTCTCCAGGCACCTACGGGTCTGCCTTTAAGGCTCGCTGCAAGGCCTCCATCTGTAGACCCTGAGGAATATGTCATGGCACAACTACACATGTTCTTCTATGGTCCTCAGGGCATCTGAACCCAATAAAGCCTCTTCCCTCAGCCACTGTCACCACAGTGACACCACGGTGACTGAGTCACTTGTAATCAGTGGGATCTGAGATTCCCTCATCTCATCTTGCATCTATCTTTGTGGTGGGGGGAGAGGTTAGTCAGCAGCACGTGGCCCTCCATCAGGTGCTCACCTGAGTCAGGGAGGGGCACCTGGAGTCAGAATACTTGGGAGAGCGTTGCAACATTGTCAGCTATTTAATCCATAAAAGGAATCGTTTTACTAGCAGACATAGTAACTGTCTTATCTGTATAATGTGAAATGGTTACTGCTGACAACAAACAAAACAAGCTGGAGAACTGCGGGTTGATGGTGGCTTTCGTGAATATTCATCGGTTACATTCTTTTTTATTTCTTCTCACTTATGAGCACATGCATGTTAGCAGGCATCAAAGCTTTAGGAAAATGTGTGACAGAAAAACTTGAAATGGAAAAAACACCATGAGTTGCTGAATTTTCTCACCAATGATGTGAGGCTGCCGTTATTCCATTTCAGAGGCAAAACACTGACACTGTGTCCAGACCTCCCAGGAGCGCTTACCTTCAAGGCTCTGCTGCAGTTGCACCCCTCCCTGAGTGCTTCCTGGATTCCTCTGATGAAGTTCATGTACCCCAAATATATGTCAAGCCACCTTACGGCACTTAGCACGCTGCATTTACCATGCTTTACCTTGGTGGGGTCTTATCTGGACGCATGTCTCATCAGCACTCCTGGACTGTAAGCTCTTTGAGCCCAGGGATGAGCCTCACTGTCTGGGTTCAAGTCTCTACTCTGCCACTTAGGAGCGGTATGATTTCTGGCAAGTTAGTTAACCTTTCTATGACTTAGTTTTCTCATCTGTACATTGGGGCAATAGGACCTTCTTCATGGGGTTGCAGGGAGGATTAAATAAGTTCACGTGCAGAGCACTGGGAACAGTGCCTGAGCAGAGTTCAGTGCCGTAGCAGTGTTTGCTGTTATTATCACTGTCTTCTTATCTCCCACAGCACCTTGCGAGGGCTTCCTACTGGGACTTGGGCTTCTGATGGATTTTACAGAGTAAGATGGCTTTCCACTCTGCCTTGAAGAATTTATTTTTAGACAACAGAAACTTTTGTCCAGCGCCTCTCTTGGGACCCCTGAGGCCTCCAGGGCGTTATTGCCCTGAAGGGAACTGACTGCTGCATTCAGGAGCTCCCACTAGGGAGCCCATGGCCATCATCTGGGAAGCTTTAGAACCCCATCCAGGGCCTCTCACAGAGATTCTTTTTTCTTTTTTTCAAGGTGTTTATTTTATTTATTTTTGAGAGATAGAGAGAGAGAGAGACAGACAGACAGACAGACAGACAGCAGGGGAGGAGCAGAGGGAAAAGGAGAGAAAGAGAATCCCAAGGAGGCTCTGTGCTGTCAGCATAGAGCCTGACGCAGGGCTCAAGTTCACAAACTGTGAGATCATGACCTGAGCAGAAGTTGGATGATTAACCAACCAAACCACCTTGGAAACCCAGAGATCTTTTCTTTTTTTTTCTTAATAATCAGAGTATAATAATGGTCTAAATATATCCACACATCAACTCATGCAAACAGACTTAACAAAGAATACCCTATATTGGACTGTAGAGTGACCTCATTTAAAGACCACATTCAGAGGTTCGGATTGACTGGCCTGGGGCAGAAGCTGGGGAATATTTCTTTTAAGAACCTGGTCAGCCTGGGCAGAGACTGCCATGTGTGCCTCTGGGACAATGGTTCTCCACCCTCAGCCGCTCTTTATTAAAACCTTATAAAACACACTCTGAACAGCCAGATCAACACTAAACCATCCTGCACACCTAGAACACCCATCTGAGGATGAACACAACAATCAGCACAACCTGAACCACAGAACTCAGCAGGTATAGGTGTGGAGAGGTGAACTGGGGGAGAGAGAAGCCACGGCGGGCAGAGAGCTGTTTTTGCTTGTGGACAGAGGATGGACGGTGGTGGGAGAGTACAGCCCCCCCCCCCCCCCCCCCCCCCCCCCCCGCAGCTGGAGAGAAAGTGGAAAAGTGGAAATAGCCGCAAGGACTTAACAAACAAGGGAGAAAGGAGAGGGCTTAAATTCCATTAAGACTCTATAAACAAGGGGAGCACAGAGTCTGAAACCCCGCAGCTCCTTACCTGGCGATCTCTGCTGGGAAGGGCGAATCTCCAGGAGAAGAGAGGAAAGTCCTCGGAGTCAGCCCACAGGCAGCGGTTCCCCTGCTGGGAGAACACTGGGTAGAGGCATGTGGCTTCCCCACAGGCAAAAAGTCCCAGCGGACCCCGGACAACAATCACATTTGCTGGTGCTGGAACACGACGTTAAGACGCCAGGTGTGCGTTGTGATGTTCTATAATCCCTGAAAGTCTACTGCTACGGGATCGTGCGAACTTTTCCTGGGACGTGCTGGCACTCCCCACATTCTCTGAGCATTGGCAGCAGCAAGGTCCCATGCACGTTCCTGGGTGCAGCCGGCACCCGGCCATTGTTCGGTGAGGCTCCCCTCGAAGGTCTGAGCGGGTCAAAGCCACAGTCCCTCAGAAGTGAGGGGTCGTGAAACACAGCCGCGTCTGAGATAAAACTCAGGAGGGAGGTGCCGCCTGGTAACCTGACGGTTTGGTTGCCGACAGTGTAAAAGCAGGCAGTGAATGGACACAAAAAGACAGGTGCGAGACTGTTGATCCGGAAGAACAGAGTTCCGATGCTAGAGACTATGTGATGCCATGGTCACCCCTCTTGCGCATGCGCAAACGCACCAACAAGCGCCAAAACAAGACACCTATTAAGCTACGCAGCGCCATCTTGTGGAGAACAGAGCCATTACACTAAGCACTGCCTAACTGGGCCAACCTCGCTCTTCAGGAATGCCACAAACGCCTCTGCCTGCTTGGTTTAGGGACCATAAAGTGCTTCATCATTTGACTTCTAGGGGAAAACAGAATAATTTCAGTGGTATTTCAGTCTGTTCGCTGGTTCATCTATTCAATTTTTTTTTCTTTTTCTTTTCTTTAATACAGAAAGAGAAAAAATTTTCTTTTAATTCTTATTAAAATAGTTTAATTTTTCTACTATATTGTTTACTTCTTTGTAAACTTTTCAAATTATATTTTACTTCCGTCATTTTACTTTATTTCATTGTACTCATTTTGTCAAATTTTCAAACGTTTTCCTTTTTTTTTCTTTTTTTCCTTTTCTTATCTGTCCTTTTTTCTCTAATCTATCAAGCTCCTTTCAACAAACAGACCAAAACACACCTAGGATCTAGCATCATTTATTTGATTTTTGTGTGTATGTGTTTTCAATTGTATTTATTTTTTTACCTTATTAATTCCTCTTCTTCCTTCAAAATGATGAAACAAGGGTCTATCCATCAGGAAGAACTAACAATCATAAATGTCTATGCACCGAATATGGGAGCACCTAAATATCTAAAACAATTAATCACAAACAGAAACAAGCTTATAGATAAGAATGTGCTAATAGCAGGGGACTTTAATACTCCGCTTACAGCAATAGATAGGTCAACCAGACAGAAAATCACTAAAGAAATAATGGACTTGAAAGACACATTGGACCAGATGGATCTGACGGATATATTTAGAACTTTACATCCTGAGGCCAGGGAATTTACTTTCTTCTCAAGTGTGCATGGCACATTCTCCAAGATAGATCACATACTGGGACATAAAGCAGCCCTCAATAAATA
>NW_024081233.1:11740-143190 GCF_003009895.1 Hyaena hyaena
CTGGGTGTTATGTGGAAACTAATTTGACAATAAACTATTTGTAAAAAAAAAAATGATGAAACAAAGGAATTCACCCCAAAAGAAAGAGCAGGAAAAATGACAGCCAGGGGTTTAATCAACACAGATACAAGCAAGATGTCTGAACCAGAATTTAGAATCACGATAATAAGAATACTAGCTGGGTTTGAAAATAGATTAGAATCTCTTTCTGTGGAGATAAAAGTAAAAGCTAGTCAGGATGAAATAAAAAATGCTATAACTGAGCTGTAGCCTTGAATGGATGCCATGGAGGCAAGGATGGACAAGGCAGAGCAGCAAATCAATGATACAGAGGACAAACTTATGGAGAAAAATGAAGCAAAAAAAAAGGGGGGGGGGAGACTAAGGCAAAAGAGAATGATTTAAGATTTAAAGAAATCAGTGACTCATTAAAAGGAACAGCATAAAAATCATAGGGGGCCCAGAAGATGAAGAGAGAGAAAAAGAAGTAGAAGGCTTATGTGAGCAAATCATAGCAGAAAACTTTCCTAACCTGGGGAAAGACACAGACATCAAAATCCAGGAAGCACAGAGGATTCGTATTAGATTCACTAAAGAACTAACCATCAACAAAACATATCATAGTCAAATTCACAAAATACTCAGGCAAGGAAAGAATCATGAAAGCAGAAGGGAAAAAAAGTCCTTAACCTACAAGGGAAGACAGATCAGGTTTGCAGCAGAACTATTCACAAAAACTTTGCAGACCAGAAAGAGTGGCAGGACATATTCAATGTTCTCAATTGGAAAAATATGCAGCCAAGAATTCTTCATCCAGCAAGATTGTCATTCAAAATAGAAGGAGAGATAGAGTTTCCCAAGCAAAAATTAAAGGAATTCGTGACCATTAAACCAGCCCTGCAAGAAATTTTAAGGGGGACTCTCTGAGGGGAGAAAAGATGAAAAAAAAAAGGACCAAAAGCAACAAAGACTAGAAAGGACCAGAGAACACCACCAGAAACTCCAACTTTACAAGCAACATAATGGCAATAAATTCATATCTTTCAGTACTCACTCTAAATGTCAATGGACTAATGCTCCCATCAAATGACACAGGTAACAGAATGGATAAGAAAACAAGATCCAAACTATATGCTGTTTATAAGAAACCCACTTTAGACCTTCAGATTGAAAGTAAGGGGATGGAGAACTATCTATCATGATAATGGTCAACAAAAGAAAGCCAGAGTAGCCATAGCCATAATTATATCACACAGTCTAGACTTTAAAATTAAGACTGTAACAAGAGATGAAGAAAGGCATTATATCATAATTAAGGGGTCTATCCACTAAGAAGACCTAACAATTGTAAACATTTATCCTCCAGATATGGAACCACCCAAATATATAAATCAATCACAAACCTAAAGAAACTCATTGATAATAATACCGTAATAGTAGGAGACTTCAACAACCTCACTTACAGCAATGGACAGATCATCTAAACAGAAAATCAGTAAGGAAACAATGGCTTTGAATGGCATACTGGACCAGATGGACTTAACAGATATATTCAGAATATTTCATCGTAAAGCAGTGGAATACACATTCTTCTCCAGTGCATATGGAACGTTCTCCAGAATAGATCACATACGGGACACAAATCATCCCTCAACAAGTACAAAAAGATCAAGATATACCATGCATATTTCAGACAACAACACTATGAAACTCGAAATCAGCCACAAGAAAAAATGTGGAAAGATAACAAATACTTGGAGACTAAAGATGATCCTATTAAGAACGAATGGGCTAACCAAGAAGTTAAAGAGGAAATTAAAAAGTACATAGAAGCCAAAGAAAAAACACCACCGCCCCAAACCTCTGTGTTTTGGCAGAGGGAAAGGCAGCAAAGGCCATCATAAGAGGAAAGTATATAGCAATCCAGGCCTTCCTAAAGAAGGAAAAAAGGTCTCAGATACACAACCTAACCTTATATCTGAAAGATCTGGAAAAAGAACAGCAAATAAAACCCCAAACCAGCAGAGGACAGAAAATAATAAAGATTAGAGCAGAAATCAATGCTATAGAAACTAAAAACCAGTAGGACAGATCAATGAAACCAGAAGCTGGTTCTTTGAAAGAATTAACGAAATTGATAAACCCCTAGCCAGTTTGATCAAAAACAAAAAGGAAAGGACCCAAATAAATAAATGAAAGAGGGGAGAGCACAACCAACACAGCAGAAATACAAAGATAATGAGAGGCTATTCTGAGCAATTATACGCCAATAAAACGGGCAATCTGGAAGAAATGGACAAATTCCTAGAAACATATAAACTCCCAAAACCGAAAGAAGAAGAAATAAAAAATTTGAACAAACCCATAACCAGTAAACAAATCGAATTAGTAATAAAAAATCTCCCCAAAAAACAAGAGTCCAAGGCTGGATGGCTTTTCAGGGGAATTCTACCAAACATTTAAAGAAGAGTTAACACCTATTCTTTTGAAGCTGTTCCAAAAAACAGAAATGGAAGGAAAACTTCCAAACTCTTTCTATGAAGCCAGCATTACCTTGATTCCAAAACCAGACAAAGATCCCACTAAAAATGACAACTACAGACCAATTTCCCTGGTGAACATGAATGCAAAAATCCTCAATGAAATATTAGCCAACCAGATCCAACAATACATTAAAAAAATTATTTACCATGACCAAGTAGGATTTATACCTAGGATGCAGGGCGTGATCAATATCCACAAAACAATCATATTGATTGATCATATTGATCACATCAATAAAAGAAAGAACAAGAACCACATGATCCTCTCAATAGATGCAGAGAAAGCACTGGACAACATACAGCATCCTTTCTTGATAAAAACCGTCAAGAAAGGAGGGATAGAAGGATCATACCTCAAGATCATAAAAGCCATATGTGAAAGACCCAGTGCTAATAACATCCTCAATGAGGAAAAACTGAGAGCTCTCCCCGTAAGGTCAGGAACAAGACAGGAATGTCCACACGTGCCATTGTTATTCAACATAGTATTGGAAATCTTAGCCTCAGCAATCAGACAAAACAAAGAAATAAAAGGCATCCAAAACAGCCAAGAGAAGGTAAAACTTTCAATCTTCACAGATAACATGATACTCTATATGGAAAACCCAAAAGATTCCACCAAAAAACTACTAGAACTGATTCATGAATTCAGCAAAGTCATAGGATATAAAATCAATGCACAGAAATCGGTTACATCTCTATACACCAATAATGAAGCAACAGAAAGCAAAATCAAGGAATTGATCCCATTTACAATTGTACCCAAACACATAAAATACCTAGGAATAAATCTAACTAAAGAGGTGAAAAATCTATACACTGAAAACTATGGAAAGCTTATGAAAGAAATTGAAGAAGACACAAAAAATGGAAAAATATCCCATGCTCGTGGATAGGAAGAAAAAATATAGTTAAAATGTCAATACTACCCAAAGCAATATACATACTTAATGCAATCCCTCTCAAAATAACATCAGCATTCTTCAGAGACCTAGAACAAACAATCCTAAAATTTGTACGGAACCAGAAAAGACCCCAAATAGTCAAAGCAATCCTGAAAAAGAAAACCAAAGCTGGAGGCATCACAGTTCTGGACTTCAAGCTGTATTACAAAGCTGTAATCATCAAGACAGTATGGAACTGGCACAATAACAAACAGCTCAGATCAATGGAACAGAATAGAGGATCCAGAAATGGACCCATAAATGTATGGCCAACTAATCTTTGACAAAGCAGGAAAGAATATCCAATGGAATAAAGACAGTCTCTTCAGCTAGTGGTTCTGGGAAAACTGGACAGCAACACGCAGAAAAATGAACCTGGATCACTTTCTTACACCATGCATAAAAATAATCTCAAAATGGATGAAAGACAGGAAGCCATCAAAATCCTCAAGGAAAAAGCAGGCAAAAACCTCTTTGACCTTGGCCACAGCAACTTCTTACTCAACACGTCTCCAGAGGCAAGAGAAACAAAAGAAAAAATGAACTATTGGGTCCTCATCAAAATAAAAAGCTTCTGCGCAGTGAAGGAAACAATCAGGAAAACTAAAAAGCAACTGATGGAATGGGAGAAGTTATTTCCAAACAACATTATCAGATGGAGGGTTGGTATCCAAAATCTATAGAGAACTTATCAAACTCCAGACTCGAAAAACAAATAATCCAGTGAAGAAATGGGCTAAAGACACGAACAGACACTTCAAAGATGACATCTAGATGGACAACAGACACATGAAACGATGCTCAACATCACTCATCATCAGGGAACCACAAATGAAAACCACAATGGGATACCTTCTCACACATGTCAAAATGGCTGTCATTAACCTGTCACAATGAGTTGTATTTAACAACTCAGGCAACAACAGATATTGGTGAGGATACAGAGAAAGAGGATCTCTTTTTGCACTGCTGGTGAGAATGCAAACTGGTGCAGCCACTCTGGAAAACAGTATGAAGTTTCCTCAAAAAATTTAAAATAGAACTACCCTACGACTCAGCAATAGCACTACTAGGTATTTATCCAAGGGATACAGGTATGCTGTTTTGAAGGGACACATGCATCCCAATGTTTATAGCAGCACTATCAACAATAGCTGAAGTATGGAAAAAGCCCAAATGTTCAGGGATGAATGAATGGATAAAGAAGATGTGATATATATATATATATATATATATATATATATATATATATATACATACAATGGAATATTACTCGCTGATCAAGAAGAATGAAATCTTGCCATTTGCAACTACGTGGATGGAACTAGAGAGAATTATGCTAAGTGAAATTAGAGAAAGACAAATATCATAGGATTTCACTCATATGAGGACTTTAAGATACAAAACAGATGAACATAAGGGAAGGGAAGGAAAAATAATATAAAAACAAGGAGGGGAACAAAAACATAAGAGGCTCTTAAATATGGAGAAAAATAGAGGGTTACTGGACGGGTTGTGGGAGAGGGGATGTGTTAAATGAGTAAGGGGCATTAAGGAATCCACTCCTGAAATCTTTGTTGCACTATATGCTAACTAACTTGGATGTAAATTCTAAAAAATGTATATTAAATGTTAAAATAAACACACACACACACACACTCCAGACACTCCCTTCAGATATTTCAATTTCATTGATTTAGGTAGGGCCTGGGCACTGGCATTTTTTTTTTTAATGTTTTATTTATTTCTAGGAGAGAGAGAGAGAGACAGCGTGAGCAGGGGAGGGTCAGAGAGAGAGGGAGTCACAGACTGAAACAGGCTCCAGGCTCTGAGCCGGCAGTAAGCACAGAGCCCGACGCGGGGCTCGAACCCACGAACTGAGAGATCATGACCTAAGCGAAAGTCGGACGCTTAACCGACTAAGCCACCCAGGCACCCCGGCACTGGCATTTTTTAAAAGCTCCCTTTAAAAACAACAACAACTGCCCCCCCCCTCCCCCCGCCATTTTTGATGTTGAGATCCTCTGCTCTCTGCAGGCAGGGTAGGATGGGAGATGATGGGCCTGCAGAGCAGGAGGCGGCCGGCCGGACGCAAGTAGCAAGAGGATCACGGGAAACCATTCACGGCTTTATGTGAGAGCAACATCTTCCTGGTACTCCACGAATCTCTTCCCTGCACATGATTGGAGACCAGCGCATGGAGGAAAGAACACAGCTTTTGGAGTAAGACCGCCATGGTGATCCACCCACAGTCGGGTGACTTTGGGCAGGTCATTTATCCGCTGTGCCTCCCTCTTGCTGCCGTGAAAGCCTGCTGATTGTAACCTGCCTAGCAGCGCTCTGTGAGAGCTTTAGTCTAGTAAATGTTTGAGCCTCCTCTTTTTTTTTTTTTTTTTTTTTTACAAATAGTTTATTGTCAAATTAGTTTCTACATAATAGCCTCCTCTTTTTTATGTCTCTGCAATGTAGCTTTTGAGCCCAAAGAGGCAATTGCTTCTTCAAAGCCCTTTGGACATAGGTGAGGGTTGCAATCCTTTGATCCCCACAAGTGCTGGGGATCAACACTGTCCCTGATACAGTGACTGTGTTTCCTGAATCAAAGAGCCAGACTGAACCTTACAAAGCATATGAAAAACTGTGAATGTTTACAGGAAAAGATTTATAAAAGGATAAAATTTCAATGACTTTAGGTAATATTTCATATTTTTAAATGCAAGTATGTATAGATTTCTGGTTTTTATACAGTATGTGATAATGTAAAATCGGAGACAGTCTGGAAAATTCAAGTCACGGGTTCTAACCTTGTATCTTTATATTTCTCATAGCACCTGGGTGCTCAGAAAATGAAAACAAGAAAGAAACCAAATTCAGGGATCTGTGGAGACAGGTAAAGATCACAAGGCTCTCAGTTTATGGCTTGTTGCTGTCTCTTACCTACAGCCACTGCTGTTGGAGATATACAGTCTATTGCTAATCATTCTTTTTTCACTTCCAGTTTCCTACTGGTCTTTAGAGTTACTCCCAATGTTGTCTAAAAGCATATTATTGAAATATATGTGACTAGGACTAGCTTGTGAGAGTCCTAATGAACAATGGAGCTCATTACAAGCTATATGCTGGCCTGAGGGCAGGGTTGCTTCTCACCAACGTGTGTGTGTGTGTGTGTGTGTGTGTGTGTGTGTGTGTGTGTGTGTGTAAGAGAAGAGAGAGACAGAGACAGAGACAGAGAGAGTAACAGTGTTGGGGTGTGTTTCTGCCATCTAAAGATGGCCCTCCACTGGCTATTTTTACTCTTGTGTAATATGTTCTTCTGACACGAAGACCCATGAATTCCACCCCAGGGAATTTGTCATGAATAACTAATCAGGAAAAAGAGCTGTTTAAACCTATTTTTATAAAATTGGGAAAAGAGCAGTCTAAATATTGATCACTACAGAATTGGTAAGAGAGCTATGGTGTGTACAGTGGGACATTATGTAGCCATTAAAAATGGTATTGGCAATGACATGGATGAGAAAAGAGTTCTGCCGCATACTATTGAATGAAATAAGCCATAATAGCATATATAACATTCCATTTATATCATATTCACATATTTATTCACCTCTAAGTGTGTGCATTTACACGTCTATGTGTGGGAGCACTGGATAATGTTTACTTTCTTTGTATTTTTCCATATTGTCTTGTTTACAGTGAACATGGATTATTATTATAAATAGCTATTTTATAAAAACTACATTCATAAATATATTTACTATAACATTATAACAGAAAATATTTAGAGAACACTGTATTAGTCAGGGTTCCCCAGAGAAAACGAACCAATAGGAGATTTATTACAGGAACTGGCTCACCTGGTTATTGACATTGAGGAGTCCCATGGCTTGCTGTCTGCACACTGAGCGCGGAAAGCCAGTGGTGCTGTTCGCCTGAGGCTGAAGGCCTGAGAACCCGAGGGCCGCTGGGACAAGTCCTGGAGTTGAAAGGCCCAGGTGCCAGGAGCTCTGCTGTCTGAGGGCAGGAGAAGACGGGAACCCCAGTTTTGTTTTTTTTTTTTTTTTTAATATTTTATTTACTTTTGAGAGAGAGATAGAGACACATGAGCAGGGGAGGGTCAGAGAGAAAGGGAGACACAGAATCCGAAGCAGGCCCCAGGCTAGCTGTCAGCACAGAGCCCGATGCGGGGCTCGAACCCACGAACCGTGAGATCATGGCCCGAGTTGAAGTCGGACGCTCAACTGACTGAGCCACCCAGGCCTCCCCCGACGGGAACCCCAGTTTAAGAAGAGTTGGGGGATGCCCATGCACACCGGTAGGGCAGATCTCTTTGGACTACTGAGTCAAACGATCATCTCTTACCCAGAAATAGTGCTTCCCCTGCCATCTGGGTATTTCAGTCAAGGTAACACATAAAATTAACCCTCACAAGCACTACATGCCAGGCACTGTGCTAAATGTTTCTTATACATGGTGTCTAGAATAGCCAGAACAACCACAAAACCAAAAACCAAACCTGAACACAACCTGAAATATTTGACAGTAGGAAAATTGTTTAAAAAGTGGAATTGTATGGGGGTGCCTGGGTGGCTCAGCTGGTTAAGCATCTCTTCTCTTCAGCTAAGGTTATGATCTCTTGGTTCTTGAGTTTGAGTCCACATGTAGAGCTCTCTGCTGACAGTGTGGAGCCTGCTTGGGATTCTTCCTGCCCCTTCCCCACTGGCATGCTGTCTCTCTCTCTCTCAAAATAAATAAACTTAAAAAAAGTAGAATCAGGGGCGCCTGGGTGGCTCAGTTGGTTAAGTGTCTGACTTCAGCTCAGGTCATGATCTCATGGTTCGTGGGTTCGAGCCCTGCGTCGGGCTCTGTGCTGACAGCTAGCTCTGAGCCTGGAGCCTGCTTCGGATTCTGTGTCTCCCTCTCTCTCTGACCCTCCCCTGCTCACACTGTCTCTCTCTCTCTCTCTCAGAAATAAATAAAAAAAGAAAACATTAAAAAAAAGTAGAATCATATGCCCTCATTAAAATTCCAATTATGAAGGCTGAATGGAATCATTGGAAAACACTTAGCATATTGTTCAAAAGGCAAAGGTACTGTGCTGTCTGGGTGGCTCAGCTGGTTGAGCGTCTGACTTGGCCTCAGGTTATGATCTCCCATTTTGTAATTTTGAGCCTCATGTGGGGCTGACAGTTCGGAGTCTGGAGCCTGCTTCAGATTCTGTCTCCCTCTCTCTCTGCCCCTCCCCCACTCACCCTCTGACAAAAATAAATAAACATTTTAAAAACAAACAAAAAAAGGCAAAGGTACTGATTGCTGCTCTGTTAATGTCTGCCTGGGGTGGAGGTCTGGAAGGTGTCAGCAGAAAGCACTGGTGTTATTGTGGGTGAATATTTTTCCTTTTAAAAGCTGGTGATGTTGGGGCACGTGGCTGGCTCAGTCGGTGAAGCATGCGACTCTTGATCTGGGGTCATGAGGTCAAACACCACATTGGGCATGGAGCCTACTTTTAAAAAAGTTGAAATAAAAAAACCAGCTTCTCTTGTCTGCCAGTGGCTTTCTTAATTAACAAATGCCAACGAGATGACCATGTAGGCTCAAGGCTACCATCAGGATACCACTTGCCAACCAGAATCAGAAATACAGGACCCAAAGGGGGACAAAGGAATTACTTGATGTTTTAGAAAGAAAACACCAAGTTTATAAAGTGTTTATATCTCTGCTTCTGTTCTGCCTTCTCCCTCCTCATGCCAACCCTCAATTCCTCTGAGAAACTTAGTGCTCCAGCCTCTACACCCATCCCTCTTCTGGAATGTTTCCTTCTTTTCCTCCTTCTGGAAAGTACACCAGCCATTAGTTCTTTACCCTTTCCCCAAACTCACACTCAAAGTCACATCTTGGGACCTCTCCTGTGAAGATATTTAATGTGATGTGCAGTTTATCTCCCCACCCACGCAGAGAGGTTCTTGTTTGGGGTTCCTGTATCTCCTCATGCATCTGTCCTCAGAGTTCCTGGCACAGTCTCAGAAGGGCTCAGCAGCTCTTCACAGAATGAATCAGCGTGTGACTTTTCAGGGGCTGATTATTCCTAGTTGGCATTTTCCAGCCTTGCCTACCCTTGCCACCTTTCTGCAGCCCATGGAGACTCTTTGCATTTCATTCTGCTTCTTAGTATCTGCTGCCAGAGTCTGGGAAGAGGAAGAGAAATGGACAGACCCCCAAGCTGCTGCTACTGCCTTTAGGAAAGTTGAACTTTGGCAACTTCTCTGTGCTTTTATCTTTCTTTCCTCCCTTGTCATTCATTAAACCAAATTTCCCAAATCTGGGAATGACCTTGGGAATGGTTGTCAGAGGCTGTGTTTTCAGGAATGGACTGGATTCAGATTCAGCTGGGAAAATTCACCAAGGCCAGTCTGTCAAAGCAGAAGTGACACAGAAGCCATAGAGACCCAAGGCAGGTCTAGGGGAGCAATCCCCAAACTGTGTGCAATGGAGTCAGTGAGTTGGGGGGTGGCTCCTCTTCCAGGGGCTTTTGATGTTGCTAGATCTCCAGTCAACATTTTGGGACAAGCTGCTTGGGTACTGGATTCTCTGTTTTTCTCGAAATGGCAAGAATGCCAAGAGGGCGTTCACTTTTCTGTAGGCCTCCCCTGTGTTGGACTGCCTTCCATGTGCCGTAGTATTGAATCCTCATACCACCCCTTGGGAAGGGGTTATCTACAGTTCAGCAACAAGGTGCAGCAGGCTGAGTAACTTGCTGACGTTCAGGAATTAGTGAGGAGCCTGGGATCAAATCCACAGCCTCTCCCCACTCCAGGTTCTTTCCATTACTTTTGATGCTAGCAGTACAGAGAAGTGTACTTCGGGAGGGGGCCCAGGGAATTCCCTATTCACCTATTCATTCATAGGGAGACCCTAATTCACCTCAAATCTCTCAACGAGACAAGTGTTTCCTTTGTAATTCCTTCCTTTAATCCTACTTACAGGGAACAACTTGGTTTGGTGTTAGTGGATCTCTACTACTTTGCCGATCTTTGACACTTGCCAATCCCCCTTTTTCACAGGAAAGGAGGCCTTTGGTAGTCATCTGTATCCCTAAAATTTGATAGCGTTTTCAAACATTTTTATTATTTTTTTTTTCAGTATTTTTGGAGTTTTGTTTTCTTAGGATTTATACTTACGTTTTCTTCTTTTTATGGCAAATTATGATTGTTTTTCACTTACAGTACTGCTATAACATTTTCTTTTAAATAACTATTTACATAAAAAGATGAATTGATTTAAGGAAAAATTAAGTAAATAAAGTTATAAGTTCAGGTTCTGGGTTGACCAGACAGCCACATGCAAAAGAATGAAGTTGGATCCCTTCTTTACACCAGATGTAAAAATTAACTCAAAATTAGGCCAAATATAAGACTAAAACTATAAAACTCTTGGAAGAAAATATAAAAGCAGATTTTGAGACCTTGAGTTAGGCAGTGCTTTTTCATATATAAGCCAAGAGAATAAACAACAAAGGGAAAAATGAATAAATGGAATTTCATCAAAAGTAAAAACTTCTGTGCTACAAATGATACAGTCAAGAAAATGAAAAAAAAATAACCTACAGTATGGGAGAAAATATTTGCAAATTATTTATCAGATATACAACCTGTGTTCTGAATCTATAAAGAACTTTTACAACTTAATAATAAAAAGAGAAATAACCCAATTAACAAATGGGCAAAGGATCTGAATAGTTGTTTCTGCAAAGGAGATATGCAAAAGGCCGATTGATAAGTATAAGTATATGAAAAGAGACTTTTATCATCAGTCATTAGGGAAATGAAAATGAGATGCACTTCATACCTATTAGGATGGTTATAATAAGAAAAAAAGACAGATAATAACAAGTACTAGCAAACTTATGGAGAAATTGGAACCCTCATACATTGCTGGTGGGAATGTAAAATGGTGCAACTATTTTGAGAAACAGTTTGGCAGTTCCTCAAAATGTTAAGCATGGAGCTGCCATTTAACCCAGCAATTTCACTGCTAGATAAATGAAAACATGTGTCTGCACAAAAATTTGTACATGACCCCAAAGTAGAAACAACACACATTTCCATCACCTGGTGCATAGATAAATAAAACGGGGTTGTGATGGTTAATTTGATGTGTCAACATGGCTGGGACATGGAGTCCAGATATTTGGCCAAACATTATTATGGATGTTTCTGTGAAGGTAGTTTTTGGATGAGATTAACATTTAAATTGGTGGATTCTGAGTAAAGCAGGTTACCCCTTCCCTCGACCCCATGTATGTGGGCCTCGTCCAACCAGTTGAATGCCTAAATAAGACAAAAGACTGACTTGACCTGAGCAAGAAGGAATACTGCCAGCAGACTGTGTTTTGGACTCAAACTGCAAACTATCTCTTCCCTGAGTCTCCAGCATACCAACCTACTCCATCAGATTTTGGACTCACCAAGCCTCCACGAACATGAGCCAATCTCTTAAAAATAAATCTTGCGCTCTCTCTCTCTCTCTCTCTTTACACACACACACACACACACAAACACACACACACACACACACACACACACACACACACACATTCTGTTGGTTCTCTGGGAACTCTGACCAAAACAGTGGTATATATACATTTGATGAAATATTGTTTGGCCATAAAAAATAATGAAGTACTAATTCATGCTACAACATGGATGAATCTTGAAAACATTATGTAAGTGAAAAAAACAGTCACAAATTTTATGATTTCATTTATCTGAAAAGTCAGAATAGGCAAATTCATAGAGACATAAAGTACATTGATGGTTCTTTAGGGCTGGAGAGTGGGTGTGTGTGGGGAATGGGGCGCTACTGCTAATGGATATGGACTTTCCTCTCGGGGGGACAAAAATGTTGTAAAGTTAGATTATGGTGATGGTTGTACAGCTCTGTTCATATACTAAAAATACTGACTTGTACACTTTAAATAGGTGACTTCTATCTCAATACAGATTTTTTTTTAAGTACAGGTAGGAAGTGGCTACAACAAAGTTCACAAAGAGAGTACAAATATGTCTGAAATTCTGGGAAATGCTGAATTGGAGCCTGATGTTCCTCAGAGAGTCTGGTGAACCTCTCTGGAGACACACTGTCTGTACATGTTTCCTTTTTATTCCCTGTTGTGTTATTCATAGTCACAGCAAATCAATCCAGTTTTGTCCTAGGCTGGTAGCTCTATTACTCAACCTGATTAAAAATATAAGAGCAAAATATAGGTTGGCTTATAAAGTAAGAGGTAGAGATGCTGACAGATCTAAAGAGGAATCTAAAATACACATTGGACCACTGCCTGGAAGGAGGATGGAAATTTATTATCTGAGGGAGGTTTATGTGATATTTCATGTTCTGAGTGTTCCCATCCAGGAACAAAGAGCTGACCCGCTTTTCAACCTTACGTGGAGACAGAGGTGGTGGGGGCCAGCTGCACGTCCAGCATCTTCAATTATCTCTGAAAATCAGTCTCAGAGATTCTTTGGAGAGTTGGTGCCAATATATTTCTGAGAGTTGGTGCCAATATATCTCTGAGTGGCCACAGTCCATTCCCTCAAAAAAAATTTTTTTTAAAAGAATAAAATGTTAAAAAAATTTTTTTAAACATACACATCAATTCTCTAGGGTTCTATGTATTAAAAAAAAACACTTTCATATTAAAAACTTTCATTAGGTAGTCAAGCTTTTTAAGTACCACCCCCTTCTCTGAAAACTATTGATCATGTACTACCCAACTCCCTTTTTTTAATTAAAAAAATTTTTAACATTTATTTATTATTGAGAAACAGAGAAAGACAGAGCATGTGCATGACAGGAGTTGTGAGAGGGGGAGACACAGAATCCAAAACAGGCTCCAGGCTCTGAGCTAGCTGTCAGCACAGAGTCCGACGTGGGGCTCGAACTCACAAACTGTGAGATCATGACCTGAGCTGAAGTTGGATGCTTAACTGAGTGAGCCACCAGGCGCCCCTACCCAACCCCTTATAGACCCTCTTGAGTGGACAGCAAGGGTTGTGACCCCACCTCACTGGACACAGTGGATTCCACCAGGGTAGACGTCTGACCCACACTGGGCCATCAGCTTCTCTTTCCTGGAAATTTGGGAATTGGATATAAAGGTTAGTTCATATGCTTCCTAAAAGAATTTTAGAGTGACTTATGAAAGTTTTTATTGTATGTATATAGAATTGCAAAGGATGTTATTTCCTGGGCTTTACAAATTCTTACATTTTAAAATAAAATAATAATATCACTCTTCTCTAAATATCTAAATTCATCCATAAAAAAAGAACAAGTACTTTATTAGTAGCAGGACATTATACATCATTCTTTTTTTCTCTTTAAACCTATTTTTACATTCCAAATTCTCCATTTTATGTTGGTCACAGTATCTTAATTCTCTAGAACAAAAATACTTACATAAATTGGAATAAAAAATATAAAAATTTTCAGTGACCATAAGGCTTTCAGTGTGTTAAAAACAAGTAAATATGCTACCTATTTTCCAAAGTATTCAATGTAAAGTAAAATATTATTGGCCTTTTAATTTCTTGGTTCATGTATTCAGTGATAAATAGTTCATATTGATGAATATCACATATTTCTATTTATCTCCATTTAAAATCCTATCTATAATTATATATCTGTAATCAATATATAATGATTGACTTTGTTCAAATAAATGTGCAAAGGAAACTGGAAGTAATTTGCATACTAGCGTAACTTAATTCTTTGACATTCTTGGAGCTTTATGCCCCAAATTCCTTAGTGATCTTCCAGCAAATATTATTTTTTTTTAAATGTTTTATTTATTTCTAGGAGAGAGAGAGAGAGAGACAGTGTGAGCAGGGGAGGGTCAGAGAGAGAGGGAGTCACAGACTGAAACAGGCTCCAGGCTCTGAGCTGGCAGTCAGCACAGAGCCCGACGCGGGGCTCGAACCCACGAACCGCGAGATCATGCCCTAAGCGAAAGTCGGACGCTTAACCGACTAAGCCACCCAGGCGCCCCCAGCAAGTATTATTTTAATGATCTATCAGTGGACAATTCTAGTAGCTCTGTCTTCCAATTTTGATATAAGCAATAAAATGGAAACTTCTGACTTGCCTAATGGCAGATACTATCAGTGCCCACCCACTTCTCTGAGGCACTAAGCATTTCAGGATACAAAGATAGTGTCTTATTACAAATATATATGACTGTCTCCAAGAGCCTTCCCTTTGCCTGAATGTGAGGGAGACAAGTGTCAGGGAGTTTAATGCCCCTGGGGACAGACTTCAATCAATGAGAAGAGATTCTGAGCTTCCTTGCTTCTTTAGGTGGGGTAGTCCTGACTGTGTTCTATATCATCTCCCCAAGGTTCCCTATGGAAGTGAGTGCGTTTCTCAGTGGTAACTTGCTCAATAGGGCATTCTCTATTGGCCTTCTTCTCTTATCACTCTCTTGCTGATGCTTCCTGGGATCACTTTCCTCATATTGCATTTGCCCTCAACTCTTGACCTTGGCAATGCTTCTGGGATAACCCACCTGCAGTGAGTTGAACTGTAGCCACCAGAAAATATGTCCATGTTCCAAACCCCAGAACCTGTGAATGTGACCTATTTGGAAAAAGAGTCTTTGCAAAAGTAATTAAGTTAAAAATCTCAAGACGAGATCATTCTGGGTTACCAGAGAAGAGTCCCTAAATCCAAAGACAAATGTTCTTATACAAGAAAGAAAAGAAGGTCCAGAGACAGAAAAGGCCATGGGAAGACAGAGGCAGAGATAGAAATGATAAAGTCTTGAGCCAGTGAATGCCTGGAGCCACCAAGAGCTGGAAAAGGCAAGGAAGGACTTTCCCCTAGAGCCTTTGGAGGGAGCACGGCTGACACTTTGATTTTGGACTTCTGGCCTCTAGAACTGTGAGCAAATAAATTTCTGGTGTTGTAAGCCACCAAACTGGTGGCAATGTTTGTTATGGCAGCCATGGGAAACTAAGTTCTGGGGATGGATTGTGGTGAGGGTTGCACAACAGTGGGTGTTACTTAACGCCACTGGACTGTGCACCTGAAAATGCTTAAGCTGGTACATTTTATGTTATATGTACTTTACCACCATCACTACCATCACAACAAAGTAGAAATAAAGAAAAAATAATGGAAGCTAGAGATTAATAACAGAATTAGATTTAGTCAGTGCTCAAGGGATCCCATGGATGGGGGCGGGGGGAGTGCAGGAGCACTTCTGTCATGTGATGTGGGGTGGAGGCTGAGGTCCAGAGGGGTTGGATATCTTGTCTTATCTTACATTCTCCAGCTGTATCCTTCAGTGGGGTTAGAAGAACAAACTAGAAGGCATCCTCCCATATGAAGACAAACTAACCAAACAAATATGGCATGATTTTATCTGGAATACAGCAAGCTTCTGCATCCTCTAGACTTGGAAAGCTCTGGCAAAGTTCTTTCTTCCCTGGCTCTATGTCTTCAGACATGGTGAGTGCTATCACTGAAAGTGGGCTGAGTTTGCGAGGCCAGCCTTTCCAGCAGCGAGAGTTCTTGAATTTTTGTGTTTTGGGATTCCTTTGAACATCTTTGATACTTTGATGATAGGTAACTTTTTTACCTGAAAAATCCGCATGTCCACATCCTCTCATGGATCCTTCCGGGAGTTTGTGACTTAGGGTTACATGCACCTGCTCTAGATGCTATTTCATCTAGGCATTATATGTGCTATGTGAGTAGCTGCCACCGGGTCAACCTCGGTGCCAATTAGGTCTTACTCATAGTTGCTTCTAGAAGCTCACAGTCTCACAGAGGAGACACATACAGTGTTAGCTGGGACTTTCCCAGGTTTAAGTGATAAAAAACTAATCTAACAAGCTTAACTTAAAAGTCAATATATTTGGTTCTTTTAACTGGGAATTTCAGGGATTGTGGGTTTCAGGCACCTCTGGATTTAGGTTTCAAGTGTATCATCAGGACTGAATCTTTTTCCATCACACAATTCTGCGCTCCAATGGGTTCTTAGATTTTCCTCTGGAGGCCAAGTTCTAAGTGTCGATGATATTAATACTAGTATTTGAGGAGGAGAGATGAATTCTTTCTCTTTCAGGGTCGGATCCACCTCCTCTGTGTGGCCAGCCTGCATCTGGTGCCTCCCTTGTGTGTGGGAGAGTGGGGCCATGTAATTGACAGCCTTAGAAGGTGGAGGAAGGTGTCTTTGAGAAGAAAAGATCCTGGACAGAACAAAAGTAACAGATGTCTGCTGCAGACATGTATACAAATAATTGTAAGTCAGCATGATGGATGGATACGATAATGGAAACACAGCACGGTCCACTGGGGACATGGAAGGGGTTATCAACTCTACTGGATATGGTGACACCAAATAAAGCTTCATAAAAGATATGCATGATGCCTTAAAATATACTAATTATATTCAATGTTATTTATCTATAGCTCCATGGCTATTGTCTTTCTTGCTCATTTTTTATTCCTAGATCCAAGCACAATCCTTGCATACTTTGGCAGCTCAAATATTTGTTGAACTGGAGTTTTAGAACAACAGTAAGATAGCCTCCTGTTTAGATGAAGATTTAAAGAAGTTGAAGCACAAAAAGATCATTCTGATAAATTTCCATTCCACTTTATGGTTGACTTTAGTTGAACTTTTATCCAGAGAGTCAGTTTTGAAATCCCATCAGAACTCAGTTTTATTTTTAATGTTATTTTTTGTCACAAACATCTGACAGCCTTGATTTTATAAGTTCTCAGGCTTCTTGCTCTGTGATCAAGCATTAAATGAGCACACTGTGCAAACTGTAAAATCATGGAGAAGTTTAAGCCAATCTTCTGATTAATACAACTTTGGAAACTCAGTCTTTAACTTATTCTTGTGATATAATGGCAGTGTGTAAAGAATCTGAAGTGTTCTTTTTCTATCCAGCACCTCCCTAGAGAACTGATTTATGGATCTTTCTTGTCATTCTGGTCCAAACAGACCTGAAAGCACATGGAGTTTAGGCAGACTGCATATTTATTAAAGGTAATCTGGAGCCCGTGAAAAAATTACTAGGGGAGGATTTTTGGTTTATTAATACCTGTTACTTATACCAATAGGTTTTTTAAAAATGTTTACTTATTTTTGAGAGAGAGAGAGTGAGAGAGAGAAAGCACACATGCATACATAAGTGGCGGAGAAGCGAAGAGCAGTGACAGAGGATCTGAAGTGGGCTCTGCACTGACAGTGAGTCCAATATGGCGCTCAAACTCTCGAGATGTGAGATCATGACCTGAGCTGAAGTCGGAAGCTCAACCTACTGAGCCACCCAGGTGCCTCTCTACCAAATAGCTTTTGATCTTTGTTTTTGAGCACTGTCACTTCACACGCTTAGGCCAGCTCACTTCACAAAGGGGCTGTGGGGATTTTCTCCCCAAACTGTATTTTCTTATTTTCTTTTTTAAAGTTTATTTATTTATTTAAGATTAAAAATTTTTAAGTTTTATATATTTATTTTGAGAGATAGAGAAAGCATGAGCGGGGAGGGGCAGAGAGGGAGAGAGGGAATTCCAGGCAGGCTCCATGCTGTCAGTGTGGAGCCCCATGCAGGCAGGGCTCAAACTCACAAACGGTAAGATCGGTAAGATCGTGGCCTGAGCCAAGATCAAAAGTCAGACGCTTAACCAACTGAGCCACCCAGGTGCCCCTAAATTTATTTATTTTTGAGAGAGAGAGAGAGAGAGAGAGAGAGAGAGACAGGAGGGGCAGGAAGTAAGGGAGAGAGAATCCCAAACAGGCTCAGCACTATCAGCACAGAGCCCAAAGCAGGGCTTGATCACAAACCATGGAGTCATGACTTGAACTGAAATCAAGAGTCAGATGCTCAATAGACTGAGCCCCTCAGGCGCCCCTTCCCCAACTGTACTTTCAATGGAACTCAGGCACTAGGTTGAACTCAGCACCCTCAGTTTATCTCCCATTGCTCTGTGGTGTATGCATGGCCCTCTTTTATTTTCTACTTGGGTGTTTATTTGTTGATAATATATTGAACACCCATGAACCCATAATCCAATTAGAGAAGGAATACACTGACCGTAACTTCCATCTTCCATGTACTGTCACCCTGGCCCATTTAACCCCCACCCTGGATTCCTTCCACTTGATGTAACTACAATTCTAAATTTTGTATTTTGTTCATTCTTCATATAAAATATTTTTTATCACACATACCTGCATGCAAACCATATAATGATTAGTTTTAATTGTTTATGACTTTTATAGAAAAGACATTTTGTCATGTATAATCCTCGGGGACACTGTTCCCATTTTGTTTTCTATCACTAACAGTCATTCATATTGTTGGGGCCGCTGTGATTCACTCATCTTCATAGCTATGTCGTATTTTATCACGTGAATACACCATCATTTATCTATCTGGCCTCCTGAACACTGGAGTTCAGGCTTTCACATTTCTTGCTGTAATAAAGAGAGCTGGGGTGGAGATTCACATATGTGGTTCTCTCTCCTGGTGCACACCGGCCGGAGGTGTCCTCGGTTTATACCTGGGAATGGAATGTGGGGTGATAGCAGGGGATAGGAACATCCAACTTTGCAAAACAATGCTGGACTGTTTTCCAAAGCAGTTGTGTACTTTCTACTCTCACCAGCAACGTGTAACACATCCTATTGATCTGCCCTCTTCAGAACTTGGTATTGCCAGGTGTCTTAATTTTTGTCAATCAAATAGACGTAGAGCAGTATCTGTTTATGGTCCTGATTTGCATTTCCTAGATTATTTTTGAGGGGCTCAACAAATGGGACAGAAAAAAATGATTATCCACATGAAAAGTTAAGTCAGATCCTAATCTCACATCAGACATGCAAATCAACTCCAGATGGATTAAAGATTCAAATGTCAAAAGCAAACCTTGAAAATGGTTAGAAGAATATACGGGTAAATAGTTTTAGATCTTGGGGGTAGGGGAGGATTTCTTAAACACTGGACAGAAAAAAAATCTCACTTTTATAAAATAGAAGTGTGATGAATTTGACGAGAATGAAATCAAAAGCCTATATTCATTAAAAGACATGGTAAAGAAGGTGAAAAGATAAGCTACAAATTGACAGAAGATGTGTCACATATAATGAAGAATCTGGATCAAAAATAGCTTAGGAATTCCTACGAATCAATAAGGAAAGGACAGCAACCCAATAGAAAAATAGGCAAAAGATATATTTCATAGAAGAGGAAAGCACATAATGCCAATACTCATATGGAAAACTCACTTGCCTCAATTTTGAAAAGCATCTTTTGAGTAAAAACAGGAGGGTTTAAAAGCTACTACAGTCTTCCTCCAGGCTAAGCAAAGAACAAACGTCTAGAAAAACACAATGCAATCTTAACATTCCTCTAATGCTCTGGGAGAAGGAAAACTAAAGGAAAGTAAAATACTTACTAATGTATTTTAAGTTTACTCTCTAATTTTGGTTATTCCTGTTGCCTTACACATTGTTGGCATTCAACAATGGTTAATTAATTGATCGATTCCCTGTGCCTGGTTCTCGGTAAGCCTAACTTTGATTTCTTTCAGACCTGGAACAGATGGGCACATAGTTTTAGGACATTAATAAACGTTATAAAACATGATCTTCCTTCTCTGAACTCTGTGCCCTGTTCGCTATAAGAATAAAGCATCCACTTGAAGGAAGAAATCAGATTTAATCTAAAAGGCATGGTATTGCTATGCAGAGCCCAGACCCTGTGGTTGAAAACAAAGTGCTTAGTCGGCATTACTAGGGAGAATCAGAGCACAAAAGAGGATGGGAATGCGCCCAGGGCCCACCCCACATAGGGACCTTGAAATCAAACAAATGTGCTTTTATAAAACAGGCACTATATTGTAAGGTGCCCTCAAGAGCACTAGTTTAATAAAGGTGACATTTTAGAGAGGAGGTACTTCATTTGTATCAGATTGTTAACATGTGAGCTCATAGTATTTTATTTACAATTTTTTATTTAGGAAAACAGCTCAGAAAATTAACATTTCTGAAGATTGGTCAGTAGGAGAGTATCTAAAGGAAACTGATGTGCTAATATTACCTTGTATTTTCTGCAGAAGCTGTAACCTAATTAGTATAATCTTTGTGTTGGTTGGTTGGTTGGTTGGAAATTACATACTAAAAAGACTTAGAATTTTATATTTTCTTTGACCCAGCAATTTATGAGTTTACTCCATGAGGAAATCCATGACTTTACTTTAAGGAAACAATCATGCATGAGCCTAAATATATAGCTACTAAAATATTCATCAAAGTATCATTTATAAAAGTGAAAACAATCAATGTGGAAAATAGGGAATTCATTAAATTGTAGTCTATGCACATACCCATTAAAATAATGAGAAACAATATTTGAAGACATGGGGGACTCATCTTTCACTCACAGGTTATAAGCAGCATATAAGGTGTGATATTTAAAGCATATGCACCAATGTATGCCTAAAGAAAACAAACTGGAGAGATATACACCAAGCTGGAGAAGAGAAAAGGCAGCACAAATAAATGGAGGGCCATAGGACATCCACAGAGCATAGATAGATTAGCAGAAATAGAAAGGTTAGGAGTAAAAACACAAACACAAGCACAAACACAAACAAACAAAAAAACTTAGGAAAATACTGGTTTGAAGGAATTTAAAAAATGTAAGCTTGAATCAACTCTCAAAAAAAGGAAATCAGAGAAGATTGTTTCTAGTTGCTGCTCTAACAGATTACCACAAACTCAGCTGCTTGAAACCATAGAAACTTGTTATCTTACAGGGTTTGTGCGTTAGGAATCCAGTAAGTATTCTCAGTGGGCCAAACTCAAGGTGTTGGTAGAGCTGTGCTCCTTTGTGGAGTCTCTAGGGTAGAGTCTCTTTCTTGATGTTTTCAGCCTCTAGAGGCCACCCGTATTCCTTGGCTTGTCCCTTCCTCCATCTCCAAAGTCAGTATCTCTGACCATTCTTCCTTAGTCACATGTCCCTCTGACCACAGTCTCAGCTTTTAAGGATTCGTGTGATCTAGAGTTATCTCCTCACCTCAAGGTCCTTAACCTGCATCACAGCACGTTCGTTTTGGCACGTTGCTATGGGGATTTGGACCGGACATCTTTGAGGGGCTGTTATTCTGGCTACTGCAGGACCCCTGTAAGCATAATGTTTCTCAGATTCATCCATGTTGCTGAGTGTGTCTGTAGTTTGTTCTTCCTATTGCTGAGCAGTATTCTGTTGCATGAATACCTCACAGTTGTATGCCTATTCATCTGTTGATGAATATTTGGGTTGTTACCAGTGTTTGGCTACTATGAATATAAATCCATGTTTAGATTGTTTTTTATTTCTCTTGGGCATAGATGTAGGAGAATTGTTAGATTGCATGGTAATCCCATGTTTGACTTTTCATGTGTTTATCAGTCAGTCATATATCTTCTTTTGTTAGGTGTTCAAGTGTTTTGCCCATGTTTTGTTTTTATTAGGCTGCTTGCCTTTTTATTATCAGTCTGTAGATGTATTTTGTGTGTTCTAAAAACAAATCCTTTGTCAGATACATGTATTGCAATATTTTCTTCCAGTCTATGGCTGGTCTTTTTCTTTTTGTAATGGTCTCTCTGATGGACAAAAATTTTACATTTTGATGAAATCTGATTTCTCAGTTTAGAGTGTAGAGTGAGAACAGAAGGCCAAGGAGAGACCTGTAGAGAAGTCAGAGTTTAATTACACAGAGGAGGACTCAACAGGGTCCTGAGGAAAAATGGTAAGGTGCTTACATGGATATTCAGGACAAGTGTTAAGGAGAGAGAGTGGCCAATGGTGTGAATGTGGAAGAGAGGCCAATTAAGATAAAGAACTGGTCTTTAAAAATGTAAAAAGTTGTGATTGCCCTGTTTCAAAATCATAAGCTGCCTCAAGTCTTTTTCTGGAAGGAGACCTGTATGACCAAATGACCTTCTGGAATGAGAAAAGTGTGTTAATCCCAGTGTAAAGCTGTATGGTTAATTTAGGTTCAGGGCTGGTAAAACACATATCTCCCCACGCCTCCTCAGGAAGGGACAAGGTCACAGTTGAACAGTGAGGTCACTTATCATCTTTGTCAATATGGCCATGTGGCTGGGACCGTGGGAGCACCTGGAATGGCAAATGGAACAAGCCAGAAGGCTCAGTGGACTAGAGGTTTAAACTTTGTCTTTTGTCTGGTTCTATGGAAGGAAAAAACACAGAAGTGGCCTCGTGTAAGCAATGAGAAATAGGTAAGAGCATGTTAACTGAAGCATTGTTTGTGACAGAGAAAGACTGGAAACAATTCAAATGTCCATCAGCTGGAGACTGGATATATAAACTGTTCTGTAGTCATTCAGTGGAATTCTATTTGGCAGATTCAGTGGATTAACTAGATCTGTGTATATCAACATATGTGAAAACAATGTTGAGGAAAACAAACATGTTGCAGCATTAAAGTAGTTATGTAAATTTTAAAACACATAAAGCAATGCTATGCATTTTTTATGTAAACATATAAATATAGTTTCACTACAAAAACATGGGCTGGGAGCGTACTCACTGAATTCATGGCAGTGGTTGTCTCCGGGGAGGGAGGCGGACAGGGTGGGGAAGGACAGCCAAGGGGTATCAACCTTATCTATATTGTTATATTTCTCTTATTCAATGTATTTGAAGCACATAAAAAAGTGGTCAATTACTTATTAATAAAGTTTAAATTAAAGCGACAGGAAGAAGAAGAAAAAAGGAAGAGGAGGAGAAAAAGGAGGAAAAGGAGGAGGAGTGGATGAAGAGGAAGAAGAGGAGGAGGAGGGAAAGGAGGAGGAGGAAGAGGAGGGATGGATGAGGAAGAGGAGGAGGAGGTACAGAGGAAGGACCACAGTCAGGTACCACAACACAGTCACCAGAATGGCTAAAATTAACAAGTCTAACAATATCTTATGTTGACACAAATATGAAGCAACTGGGATTCTTAACACATTGCAGGGAGTGTAGATTCATTCAACCACTGTTGGCTTGAAAACTGTTTGGCAGTATCTTTGAAAGCTAAATGTATGCCTATCCTGTGATTCTGAAATTCCACTCCTAGGTATACATGCAAGAGAAGTGAGGATGTGCCCCAAAAGAAATATACAAGGCTGTTCATAGAGGCTTTGTTTATGTTAGCCAATGACTAGAGATAATTAAACCAAGTAAGTGATTCCACTTCTACATATATATCCTAGAGACTCTTTTTCATGTACACAAGGAGACAGGCCAAAGAATACTTATTGTGCAGCCATTTACAGTAGCAACAGGAGCCAACGACAGCAAAATAACAATGCAAATTGTCTACCAGCAGGACGATGGCTTAATATTGCAACAATACAGATGGATCTCAAGGACATTATGTTAAGCAAAAGAAGCCAGATGTAAAAGAACACATACAGTGTGATTTTGCTTATGGAGTTTTAGAATTAACAAAACTAATTTCTGGTGACAGAATTCAGAATAGGAGTTACCAGAGGGGTTACTGATGGGGTACTATTGACTAGAAAATGGCATAGGGACCCTTCTGGGGTGATGACAAAATACTGCATCTTGATCCGGTTGGTAATCACACATGTGTATACATAGGAAAAATTTATCAAACTATACACACGATTTGTGTACTTTACTGTATGTCAGTTTTGTCTCAAAATATATCCAAGGCAAAAATAACAATGTGTTAACATGTGTTAATTCTCAGTGGCGGGTACAGAGTGCTGTTACTTAATTCTCTGTATTTTCTTTATGTTAAAATTTATAATTAGGGAAGAGAAAGCAATAGTCCCCCATAGCCAAAGTGACACGTGTCCAACAGGGCCCTCTGCCCAGCCCTCGTCCCAACGCATGGGTGAATTCCCTTACAATGGGGTACAGATGACGACAGCTAACCAGCCTGCGCTAGCGGAGACAAGGTTATTTTCACTGTCACTCTCTTAGGAAATGGATATGGCTGCTAAAAAGTGGGATGTTCTGTGGCTCCTTTGAAGGTCAGCGTGGCTGATTCTTTAGCTGACAGGGACCTGAGCCATCATGCAGGAGATGGACCGAAGTGTCCGCCTCCCTGCCACCCAGCCCTGGCCAAGAAAGCAGAACGGCATTTGGAAGGCAGCTCCGTGGCCTCAGCTTCCAGATTGGTTGCTGTTCGATTAGTCCAGGGCATCGCCCATATTGGGTGCATGGCAAGTCAAGAGGAAGGAACAGAGAGAAAAAAAACTTAAAAAGTGAGGTAGGAAAAATAAGAAAAAGAGATAAAGCAGAAGATGTATGTGCCTTGCCCTATAGCTTCAAGGACCTGGGTTATCACTTCCTTCCTTGGAGCCTCTTCCTTCTATGGGCTCAGCTCTTGACCTTGCACCGTGGAGGAAGGGAGGGCGTGGTGAAGCCCCAAGTGCCTCTGAAACCAGACAGGCCTGCCTTTCCATCACTGCCTGACTGGCAACCTACTTAACTTCTGGTGCTTCTGTTTCCTCACCAGTGAAACAAGCATTGATTCCACCTCTCAGGGTCGCTGTAAGGGCTGGAAATGGTGCCTGCCAGGACCTGACCCAGGAGGCTCTTCTAACCGTAACCGGGGTAAGAAGATGCCTCTCTTGCCCCTGAGCCCAGTTTTGTGGGTCAGAGACGCTGGCAGCAGCGTTGCCCAATAGAACTTTCTGAGATGATGGTTGTTGACTACTTGTAGGTGTCTGGTGAGCCCTAGGGACTGAGTTTTTCATTGTATTCTAGTTCAGCTGTTATGCATTTACAGAGTCACCTGTGTGACTAGTGGCTGCCACGTGGGACAATGCAAGAGAGTTATTCAAGGTCACGACTGGTCCCCCACCAGACGGCTGCGCAGGGTGGCCCATTGGTCTGGACACTGCGAGGCGGTATGCGTCGCGTTTATGCAGTAATTTCTTCCCCTGACAAAAACTTCCTGAGTAAAGTCGGGGCTGACGTGAAAGCCCAGGACGGAGGTTAAACTCCGGGCTCCGGGATGGGAGCAATAAAGGTTTGTATCCGCATGGACTGCACGACTTCTGTCCCTCTCGTCCCCTACTCTCTCCACGCTGCCTACAATCCGTAAGTCCTCTGGGGAAATGCGGTGGGGACGCTGGAGCCTCCCTCTGCTTCTCTGCCACCCGTCTGGCCTCCTGGGGCCACTTTATTCTTCGCAGCAAACGCTAGAGGCTCTGCACTTCCATTTCACAGCTGAGGAAACTAAGGCTCGAGGCTGAGGGCGCGCGGCAGGAAGCGGGGGAGCTCCAGCCCCACCGTGAACTCTCTGGGGCTTTGGTGGCGACAGAGACGCTTCGGCGAGCGGGGCTGTCAGGGCGCGCGGGCGAAACGGCGAGTAAATATTTGGGGCCGTAACCAGGGTTGCGGCAACTCACCGTCACTGCGGCTCCCCGGCGGGCGCGTGGCGAGGGCGGTGCCTGGGGGACAGGGGCGTCCCCGCGCGGCGGTGGGACGGCCCCGCGGCCCCGCCCCGGCCCGCCTCCGCCCGCGGCTATAAGACAGCAGGAGGGTGGCGGCGGTGTGAGAGCGGGCGGCGTGCGCGCGGTGCGGCAGGCGGCGCGGCGCGAGCGCGGCAGGGCGAGGGCGGCGGGCGGAGCGGGAGCGCCGAGCGGGCGAGCGGGCGGGGCGCAGCCCCGGCGTGGGCGCGAGCGGCCGCACCGTCCCCGGGCCCGGCACCTCCTAGGACCCGACGCCGCGCGCGCGGGCCGATCCCGCCCATGAAGCCGCCCGCAGCGCAGAGCAGCCCGGCGGCGGCCGCGGCCGCAGGTGAGTGCTGGACCCCGAAGGCCCTGCGCGCGGGGGGTCCCGGGGCGCCCTTTCAAGACCCGCCCGTCCCCATCCTCCCCCACGGGACCCTGCCCCTGGCGGGTTCAGCCTTCCTCCCCGCGCCGGGCTAGGGCCATTTAACGGGCGCATCCTGACCCCGTCTTCCCAGCGCTGCACGTTCGCTCGCGCCGCCCGAGGGACGAGCATGGGGACACGTAGCCGACCGCGCGTGGGAAAGAGTTCCGCTGCGTGGATTAGCTGGGTGACCTTTGGTCTGCAGCTTTACTCCGCGGAGGCTCGGTTTCCCCATCTCTAAAATGGGATGATTAATACAACCGCGTCACGGGCTGGTTTAGACTATGAAAAGATAAGTCACGGGCAGTGACAGCGTGGCTGTCGCTCAGCAAGCGCGCGCTGAGTGTTAGTTATCTTGAGGAACGGTGGCGGGCCTCTCCGGCCGGGAGACGCGATGGCCGCCCCGCCCCAGCACCTGAGCCCGTCATCCCTGTCCCCAGCCCCGGCCTTGGACTCGGCGGCCGCCGGGGACCTGACGGATGCGCTGTGCGAGTTTGACGCGGTGCTGGCCGACTTCGCGTCGCCCTTCCACGAGCGCCACTTCCACTACGAGGAGCACCTGGAGCGCATGAAGCGGCGGAGCAGCGCCAGCGTGAGCGACAGCAGCGGCTTCAGCGACTCCGAGAGTAAGTGTGGCCCCACCGGGGAAGGCGCGGGGGGCTCGCGTCTCGGTCTGCTAATCTGGAAGCCGAGGGGTGGGGCCCAAGGCTCCGCGCTGTCCCCAGGACGCCCGCAGAGAGGCACCCCCCCCCCCCCGGGGCTGTCACACGGAGGCTGTGGGAGGGCGCGCTGGTCTACCTGCTCTCCTTGCAGGTGTCTTGAGGCCGGAGGACTCCCGGGACCCAAGCCAGGCCTCCCCACCTTTACCTCTCCTCCCTTCCTTCGCCCTTCTCTCTGCATTTTTTTTCAGAGTATGTGGAGCAAGTGCCACAGGAATGGGGGTGGAGGAAGACATGGGAGGGCACGATACTGAAACATTTGTGAAACCAGAAGAAGTTTCATAAGCGGCTGTTCTTGGGATTTTTGAAATAACTTCTTGCGTTTTCTTCTGGCTCTGAGCTCCCAGACTGGCTGCTGCCCTGCATGCAGTTTTGAAAGACTCCTTGGCAGTGCGGGGCTGAGTGTTTTCGAAAGTGTTCTTCCTTCAGGCAGGTCCACCACCGGGACTGCTGGCTTGCACAGCTCCCCCAACCCAACATCCCCCCCTCCAACCCCCCCCCCACCCCCGCTGGAGAAGGAGCTAGAGAGCAGATAGGCATAGAGGTGCTTCCTGGTGGCTTTTCTTATAAGGGAGAATACCCCAGGGTCTCTTTGTCTTAAACAACCTTGCAAGTAGTGAAACCATTTTTTTTTTTTAATTTGAGGAATAAATGGGCTTTAAGGATTATGGATATCTGTTTATGTGTTACATAGCAAATGTGGTGACTTTTCAATATGATGTGATCGTTGCTTTTCACATTCTAGAAGATTTATTCTTTTTCAAAGTAAATTTAAACTTTTCTTGGGTATTCTTGAGACTTCACTCCCCGCAAGGGTTACAGGCACGAAGGTCACTCCCTTTGTTGCCCTTGACTCTGGAAGTAAAAGCAGTGACCCAACGACCTTTCCTTATGATTCTCTTCTTTTGAAATCTGAAGCTCTTCCTTGTTCCAGTGCAAAGATAGAGTCCCAGATCTCACCCTGAGCTGTCCTCCTGAGAATGACTAAAAGCGCTTGACACCTTGATATTCAGGGGTTGAGTCAGAAACCTGAGGTCCATCTTGACATTATTCCTTGGCAGCCCTGCCCAAGGATCGGATTTAACTGAAGCTTTTGAAGTGAACAGGAATGGAATAGTGTGCTGTTTAATACTCTGTTTTGTATTTTTGGACTTGATTGCTAATGACCAGACCACTTATTTTCAGTTTCAAAGAGAAATCTAAAAACTTTTGAATTTGTCTCAAAGCTGTGGCCAAACTTAAGTATGTCTTCTTCTGTTAGGTCATGGAACAAGTTATTCATCTAGTGCAAATTCTCTCTCCCACAAGAAAGAAAGCTGGGACAGACTGTCCAGTGCTGCACTAGTGCAAAGAACAAGTCCCTTCTAAAACACAGCCGCATTTGGCTAGGATGTCGTCTGAACTTGCCCGTCCTGGGTGATTGTAGCTCCTCTGGCTAGGATTTCAGATTCAGGTTCTGTTTTCAGGGGCTTCAAAGAGAAGGCACTTGGAAACACATCCTTAATGGCTTGCAGGGAGAGATTTGGAATAGTCTATAGTTTCTCTCGGGGTGTGTGTGTGTGGGCGCGTGTATTTTCCTTTCTGCTTTTGTTGTTAACTGCTCAGCTACCCCTTAGTTTGGTGCTTGAGGAGTAGTGGGGAGGGTATACAGGAGGCTCAGATGATATTTTTCTTCTTTATTAACGTGGAGCTTATCCCCCCCCCCCAAGACTGGTTAGAAATAGTCTTGGCAGAATCAGTGTGTATCTAAATAGTAGTTTCTTAAGGAAGCATGTACTGTGTGTATCTTAACTGCCACCAGGTACCAAGCACAGATATTGATTATGTATATTTGTCTGTCCAATGCTTTTCTGTGGAAGAGAATTTTTGAGAGAAGTGTATCCTACTGAGATTTAGGCCACCAAAAGGGAAACACTCCTGGATAATGATAATAAGAGCAGCTCAGTTTTACCAAGCCCTTATTATGATTATTGTTATTGTTTATTGGCTCTTATCAGTAGTGATTTCTTTGTTATGCTTTAACTGTGTTATCTCATATGACCCCTACCACAGTCCTAAAAGATAGACAGTTATCTCCATGTTTCTGATAAGAGAGCAGAACCATGTGGGCTGTCGCTAAGACCTTGCTCCGTCACCATGGATGATTGGCTGGAATGGGAGCCAGGTCCTCAGGAATAGACCTGAAGTCCCACTGGACCCAAATCATTCACCTGTTTATCAATAGTGGTTGTGTCTGCAGGTGTCTCTTCAAGGCAGTCGTCATCAGGCTGGGTCAGTGGGGCCCTGGGCAGTAGGCGGGTCTCAGTTTCTATAGCTGTAAAATTGAAAGGATGCTATTAAGTAGCGCTATTAGAAAATCCATAAGCTCATAATAAGGAAGAAAAAAATTGCTCTGTTTCATACTCCTCAGAAGACATTAAAATACATACACGAGGCTCCATCACATAGGTCAAATGTATTTGAGTCAGTGTCTTGCATGCAAATGTTACATATGAGCTACAAACCACTAGTACTAGTACTTGATTCTCACTCTGTCTTCTGCTTACTGCTCTATCACTCAGAAGGTGTAGCCCCCTTCCAACATAGCTCAAAGTAGCAGTTCTTTTTTTGAAGAAACCTTCCTTTTCTCATCATAAAAAAAATTAGGGTCGCTTGCCTACAAAGGAGAAACGTAGACATTCCTTCCACCCAAAGAAGCAGGTTATTTAGATAGGAGAGAAGAACGGACGTTTAAAAAGAAATACTCCTCCCTGGGCACCTGGGTGGCTCAGTTCATTGAGCATCCGACTCTTGATCTCTGCTCAGGTCAGGATCTCATGGCTGTGAGATCAAGGGTCCTGTCAGATCCAACTGGGCATGGAGCCTGCTTGGGATTCTCTCTCTTCTCTTCTCTCTCTCTCGGTTCCCCCTGCTCCTGCACACATACTCCTGCACACATACTCTCTCAAAAAAAAAAAAAAAAAAAAAGAAAGAAAGAAAGAAAGAAAAAGAAAAGAAGAGAAAAGAAATATTCCTTCCTGTTCCCACTGATGGGGGACAAAGATGTAAAAAGGAACTCCACATTATGGGTGGCATTCAAATGGGGTTGATCAAAACAGGCTGGTTCCTTTCCCCTAGACTTGGGTCCAGCAGGTGATCTCAGACACTGCAGTGGGAGCAGTTTTAACAGCGGCAGTGGAAGGACAGTATTGTTTGAACTTGATCCTTAGAGGTATTTTAGAGGCTGTAAACTTCTTTGGTTTTAACTTATTTTTAAAAATATATTGTTTTTCAGTATTTTCAAAACTGTAAGTGCATACCATGATTTCTCAAATATGTTAAATGAAAATTTAACTCATAATTACTAAGTCTAAAAAATTTTTTAATGTTTATTCATTTTTGAGAGGAAGAGAGAGACAGAGCACAAGCAGAGGAGAGGCAGAGAGAGAGGGAGACACAGAATCTGAAGCAGGCTCCAGGCTCCAGGCTGTCAGCACAGAGCCCGACACGGGGCTTGAACTCACGAACCTTGAGATCATGACCTGAGCCAAAGTCAGACTAATGCCCAATTGACAGCCACTGAGGCACCCCTTTAATTACTAAGTTTTAACCAATGTGTTAATTTGTTTCCACTGATTTTATATGAAGTTTACAGTATTACCTTAAACTGTAAAAGGTGGTATGAACTTCTATCTCTGCTGTATTGGGATTTCATTTACCTTTTTACTTTTGAAGAGGGGAAGTGTTTTGCTACTTAACAGGAAGGGTCTGAAGGCTGCTGTGTATGCAAGGGATATTGTGATGTTGTGGAGCCGTTTTAGGGAATGAGGAACTGGCTCATTGTAGCGGGTGCAAGACCAGAACATTTGTGTATCTTTGCCTACACTGCTCCAGCTTGGCCTGGGAGAGGGTACCTTATGGACGGTGGGTGTTAGCATGACAGGTGGCATATCGGCTAATTCGGCATAGGAGATCCAGAGACTGGAATCTGAACTTGTTCCAGCCAGGAGAGAATAAGAAGTTGGGAGCCCTCGGGCTGCACTGGCAATGTGTTAGGAGTTCCAGATGGGCAACAGGTCTCACTCCGACAGAGACCTCGAGAGGTGTCCAGAGGGACCCAGCAGTCAGGGGACCTGGGACAATATTGGTGAAAGGGAAAAGGGTTCTTTCTTATTCTATCCTACTTTTAGTGAGGCTTTCAGAATTTAGATTTTGTGGAGGAGATTCAACCCCCCCCCCCCCCATTCCCTGTGGCAAAAGGGAAGCAGGTCCAAGGCTTTCTTTTTCTCAGTTAATTACTATAGTTTGCTTGTCTTCAACGTGTGGGATTGTTCTATATTTACAGGAACCCGGGCAAGGTTTACTGTCTGTGGTTTTACTTCCCTCTGGAGTAGCGCATGTTGGTGCTAACCCTAAATTACCTTTCTCCCCACCCCCAAACTAGAAGAGCGCAACTACCTTTTAAACAAGCTTCTGTTTTTACAGTTGAGTTTCTCAAACTCTGTTCGTGCTCCTAAAGTTAGATCTCTGTATAGTGAATATGCTTACATTTCTTCTGATGGTGTCTTAGAAAACTCTGTACCTGAGTCTGAGGTTCCTGGCTTCCAGACGCCAAGGTGACTGGCCAAGGACATTTCTAATGGGCCTTTGAGAGGCTTGTGAGATGGGGCTTTAGAGCTGACTGAAGTAGATGCCATGGAGCCCTGAAATAGAGTCTTACCGCCTGCTAAGTTTCCCCAAATCATCACTGATTGTGTCCTGGACATATCATCCTCCATTTTGCTAGGAAATTTAGAATAAAACCATGAAAACCAGGGGCGCCTGGGTGGCTTGGTCAGTTAAGCATCTGACTTCAGCCCAGGTCATGATCTTATAGTCTAGGAGTTTGAACCCTGTGTGGGGCTCTGTGCTGACAGCTCGGAGCCTGGAGCCTGCTTCAGATTCTGTGTCTCCCTCTCTCTCTGTCCCTCCCCTGTTTACATCTCTCTCTCATAAATAAACATTTAAAAAATTAATTAAAAAATCATGAAAAACATACCGATCATACCTGAAGTGTCTAGGTTACTATTCCCCTTTTGCTAAAGAAGAGACTAAGGCTCAGAGGTGAAGTAATTTGCACCTTATCCCCTACAGCTCTATGGCAGCTTCTGCTGGTCCTCTTGGTAGCTTTGGGCTTCTTGAAGTTGCTTTTTTCATCTTTTTCATGAATGACGTGTGTAGAATATTACCACAGGGTGGAACTAAACTGTGGGCAGGTTTGGCTCCAGGATGCTGAGGGTTTACTTCCTGTTGATGGTTGAATATTTTGGAGCCTGGAGTCAGGTCTGGCTTACACTGTGAACTGAAACTCATGGAAAGAGAGAGGAATCAAGGTGTGGCAATGAGCTTGTGTGTGAATGTGTGTGTGTGTGTGGTTAGAAGGTGTGGGGAAGTGGGGAAGTGTATAGTGTATGCTATGTTGACATGCTTGCGTGTGTGTGTTTATATCTATATATACCTATACAGATATACATATAGATGTATAAATATAGTGATATATAAATATTATAACTAGAATTTTTTTTCTCTCCCTCCCTCATTGGGGGAGTAACATGAGTTCATCTGCAGTAAGAGGAACTTCTGATTATGTTAAGTTTGATTTGCAACTGAACTTATTAGGCAAGTAACAGCCAGTTTGTCTATATATTTTCTGAGTTTGAAGAAAATACTTGGATCATAAAGGCATATTAGCCCCAGGCTCTAAAAGCTAAGAGGTACACTGTGGCAGTATCCCGGTACCATGACTCATTCTCTATAAAGTCTCAAAACCACCTGAGTTTCTCCTGAATCCTCACTGGATTCTTTTTTTCCTACCATTTTGCAATGGCCTTTTTCCTGTCTAGATCATTCCTTCCCTGAAAGTTCAATGACATTTGGTCTACTCGCCTGTGAGGTAAACAGACTGTGTGTGTGTGTGTGTGTGTGTGTGTGTCCCCCCCCCCCCCCCCCCCCCCCCCCCCCCGCCAGAGGATGACTATATGTGGATGCAAAATTGCTGAAAGTTGGAGCAGAATAGGGATGAAGTCCAAAGTCAGGGCAAGGGCCGGTGGTGCAGGGCTGGGTGGCATGAGGGGTGGTGGTGAAACTGGCTCTCAAGGGCCAAGTGTTTCTGGGAGATAGAGACCGGAGGTGTGGCCCCTGAAGCTTGGGCCAGAGAGTCTCAGGGTTCGGCTGGGCCAGGGATGGGAGCAGTGCTGTCAGGTGTCCTTCGGAGCCAAAGGTCATGTGCCACACGCCTCCTGTTCTTTCCTTCTGGCTCAGGGGTCTGGGCATGAAGCTGGCCTCCACACAGCTCTCTGTGGTTTTCCTGCCCCTGCATCTTACCTCATCTTTTCCCCTACAAATTTCTCAGGTTCTATTTGTGGCAACAAATAGTAACACCCTGCCGTAATGCCATGCCATTGGTCTGCCATGGACATGACCACTTTTCTGTATGTAAGGGAAAGGCTTTCCCTTGAGAAAATCCAGACTGCTCAAGGGGTGGGCTCAGCTGGAAAAGTAAGCAGAAGGGCTTCCGCACTTGAGTTCCTGTGCAAGTGTCCTGAGAAATATTAACAGGCTGCCACAAAAAGGTGTCCCATAGTTAAATTGGAGAAATAAGGCTTAACTGGTTTGTCACAAGACTTCTCAGGGACATTAAGGTGGGAAGACCCAGCAGGAATCTCCAAAGCTACTCAGTGTTTCTTAAACTTAGTTGATCACATACTGGTTCTTCTTTCCCAAGGAGCAGCCTTCTGAGGAATATATTTTTGGGGAAATATTATGTGTGGGGTTTGGTATTTTGGATTTCACTAGGTGTTCATCATCTAAGCCCTTAAAAGTGGCTGTGGTCCTTGTAGGTGACCTAGGCTAGACCTCTGAAGGGAGAAAAGATGGTGGGGGTTGGGTGTGTTTGGAAAGTGGACAAGATGAGTGCATAGGTCAGGAAGACAAGATGGCGCTGGGGCCACCTGGTGAGAGGAGGATGGGAGGAAAGGGAGCCAGGTGTAGGGGTCTGAGAACTTGCAACTGCCTTTTCGGGATGAAGCAGAATTATTTTGTGATGAGAAACCTCTGCTTTGGAAAACCTTTTTTATCTTTTGTAACTTATTCACGTTCACTCTGAATTATGGAGGCCAAAGAAAGAAGTGTTTCCTCCTCCTGAGTTGGAGGTCATTGGATTCAAGTGAATGAATCCCAAAGAGGAGTAGAGTCCGGGCCAGACCCTCTTGATTCAGCTGCCCTCTGTCACCTGAAGAGCCCTTCCAGAGCTCATTTCTGCTACAAGTGTGCCTGGCTTTGTGTTTTGTTTCAGCCAGGAAGGCTGTTACTTTGTGACCTCAGGGGCCACATCCTGCTTCCGCTGGCTGCTCTGCCTTTGAGCCCTTTGAGGGGGTAGAGCTCAGCCACCAGCTCCCTTTTGGTGTCAGAGCCACGAGGCTGAGCTGGCTGTGGGTTGGTTTCCTCATTCTTGGCAGGATTTAGAGAAGTAGAATCTCAGAACTTCAGAGCTGGAGGGAACTTTAAGGATTATGTAGCCTTCCCATTTTATTGATGGCCAAGCCGAGGCTCAGAGATGCTGTCCTGCTCAAGGGTGCCCAAGTATCTAAGTAACTGAGCTGGTTCCCTTGACTCCCAGCACAACTCTGCTTCTGGGACTTTGTCTTGTTCTTGCTCTGGTCTTGGGGGTATGGCAATAGAGGAAGCCACAGAGTCACTCCAAGTGTCTGTAACTGACAACCTCTCAGAGAAATATTTGTCTGCGACCCTCTAGCTTGTCCTCAGAATGTAGGTTCTCAGGAAAACCAAGACAGAGACACTCTTGACCAGTCAGGGAGGATTCTTGAGTAATGGGACCCAACCTTGTGTTTGTATTTTAGGGAGTTCAGAGGGCAGAAGGGACATTTTTCAGGAAAGATGATTCTTTGGCTCTAGAATCCTGAACCAGCCCCTCACCCCACAGCAGCCAAGCATCAGTTAGACACCTGGGCAGTGGGGTCTTGTCAGGTCATGAGCATCCTATCATACTCTCCTTTTTTTTTGTAAGGGAAGCAAGGCCTTCAGTGTGCCTGACTGGACACACACACACACACACACACACACACACACACCCCTACCTCAAATCATTTTGGGGTATAAGTATAAAGTCTGGAAATCAACCTGTTTTCTTTACAACTTTGCTCTTTTTGGAGATGAGATGTTGGTTATCAGTGGGCTATAGAATGAAAACCATCTCAAATGAGTTACATTTTCTTTCCTGAAAGGTGCAGATTCGCTCTACAGGAACAGCTTCAGCTTCAGTGATGAAAAACTGAATTCTCCAACAGACTCTGCTCCAGCTCTTCTCTCTCCCACTGTCCCTCCTCGGAAAGGTAGGCTCATGAGTGGTGGTGTGAGGATTTTGGTTTCCTTATTCCCTCACCCTTCCCAGTCTCCTCTCTCTTCCCCCTGATCCCTGCCCCTTCCTGAATGTGCCAAATAAATAGATAAAACTAACATCTTTGTACAGGACGGTGTGAGGTGGAATTTGTTCTTTCTCGGGGTTCTGATCAGTGTGAAAATGAAATCAGATAATTGAGGGGCAAGAAACCAGATTCGCAGGGAGAAAGAATACTTGTCTTCAGACTGTGCTTTCTCTCATGTGTAATCAAGACTGTGCCAAATGACAGTGCTCTCTCTGACTGGTTGGTTCGAGAATTGAAAACTCAGCAGTTAGGGTTTGCAGAAAGTGAGATTCTTTTTGTGGCATTAACTATTTAACCAGTGCTTTCAGATTACCAGTTTAGCAATTCAAGGGGGTCATCATCATGAGACAAGCCATGATCTCAACATGATTTAAAATAGCAGCTCCAGCCCGTCTCTACTGTGATATTAATAGAGCTAAAAAGTTGTTAAAGATGCATGAGCAGTTTCTTATTTTTTGGAACTTGTAAAGTGTCTCCAGCTAGAGAGCTGAATGTTCTGTTATGTTGGACAAGTGCCCTTTTGAAAACAAAAGGAGTTTTTCTCCTCAAGAAACATTATACTTGCTGAAAATAGTTGCAGAATGCAATAAAAATGGAACATGGTTAAAAGGAAATATGAAGATTCTATTACTTTTCTCACTCTTGGCATTAAGGCAGAATTTCCCTCTTTTTCAAAAGACTGAGTTTTAATTTCTCCTCTCAACATAGCAGTGTTGGGAGCAGTCACTAGGGACTCTGCCCCTGTCCAGCTCTCTGTAAAATGGAGCTATTGAATCTGAGAGACAGAGCAGTCTAGGAAGTGGCTGAAAACGTGCCCAGGTTTGCTACCTGATCCTTAAGAGGTAGGAATTAAAGAGGGAGGAAAAAGCCCTAGTGGCAAATCGACTTTAAAAGCTAAGAACAAGGAGCCATTGGTAGCCAACCAGCAAGGGTTAATTAATACAAACATCCAGGCACGCATTTTGGAGAAGGCATGAATGACGAACCCTACAGGAGAGAGTAGACATCTCAGGATATAGAGGGAAGAAGATCAAGATAAGGACTTGTTGCCTTGTCCTGACAGCTGGATGGGACAACGCTGTCCCAGACCCGAGGCCTCACGTCGCCTTTCCTGTACCATTTTGACAAAGAACAGTGGCTCCTCCCTCATTCATACTGAGGGCTGCGGTATTGCCCTGAGGTGGTACAAATGAGAATGTGTCAGAGGTGAGGCTTACTGGGAATACGGAGTCTGGGTGTCCCCTCTGCACAGTGCCATGCCTTCCGGACATTTTTGACCGATAACTCAAATCTTACGTAGTCAAAAAAAAAAAAAAAATCAAAACTTTTAGTCTTCCTTTCCAACCACCCATCCCCCCTGCCCCTACGACTTCTGAGGTAGTGAAGGGAGATCCTTCTTCCACGTTGTGGGGTGCAGGTGGCACAGGGGAGGATGAAGTGAAAAAATAACAAGGAGACTTTGAGGCGAATCTTCAGAATCAGGGAGCTGGCTGTGAGTAAGCCCTGGAGCAGACACTTGGGCTTGGTATAGGACACTCTGAAACAATGTCTCTGGAGACAGAGATGCAAAACGGGGTCCATAATCCTGGGAACCGACGGTATCATGAGCTGTCATTGATATGGAAACTGAAGGTCGACTCTTGTTTTTCAGCTAAACTGGGAGACACGAAAGAGCTAGAAGACTTTATTGCTGATCTTGACAGAACATTAGCAAGTGAGTACGCGCCTGGTATTAAAAAAAAAAAAAATCAAACAGAAAACCAACCCACACAGCTGATAAAATGCCACAATATTTACCAGCTTGCCTGGGGGCAGGAAGTTATATCGTTAGGCTTCTTTAGGTTCAGAAACGGACCCTAGTAGCTCAGAAAGAAATTCTGAGGACAAGTTTGCGTTAATGTAGACCGTGTGCCTTTCCAAACAGTGAGAACAGGTTACCAGCAAACAACGAAGTTTTGTTTGAAAAATGCAGAGTAGTTATTAGAGCAAGATTGGAGCTTTACCCCCACGATGTCCTGGCAGGCTTTTCAGAGGAGAAATGAGCAGATTGACCACAAAAGCAGTGTGCTAACAAGCCAGATGGTTCCATTCCCCTGGGCCAGGGAAGTGTTCCCAGGTTAGATCCAAGGATTTGGGGAAGTCTGACTGCTAGAGGGTTGAATCCCAAAAGATGGATCCGGCCTGGGGAGACCCCATAACCAGACGCTCACGCCAATTAGTGAAAAACCTGGATTAAGTACACACTGCTTTGTGTCCCATTTGGCAGTTACACTAATGGTTCCCCTTTTGTGACCGGAAATGTTGGGAACTGAAGATATCAGACCATAATTACAATGGCGGTGGTGGGTTCCAGAAGATGGGGCCCTGAGAATCAATCGACCCACTCTGTTTCAAAAGGAGAGGATTACAAGAGCCAGAAGAATGAGCCAGGGCTTCTGGGATAAAAGTTTCAGCAGATACTCTACTCTTGGGGATGGGGGGCGGGGGAGGTGGGGAGCTCATTCAGTCACAGAGCAGAAGAATTTTGTCCTAGTCTCTTAATTTTTCAATGAAAGAGTTGATTTTCCATAAGAAATACTTTATGCTTTCCTCTGCTAAATAGCCAGGTATAACCTGAAAAATTAGATCCAAAGCTGGTTATGTAAAAATGACTCTGTTCCTCATACTGTTTCAGACAGACCTAAATATCCAGCAGAAAGTCCCTATGTATCTTCTGTTTATTGGAGATTTAATTGCCTATTTTCTTACCTGCTGTACCATCCCACAGCAGAAGACCAAGGCCTGTTTTGACAGAGATTATTGTAATTACAGCACAATTTGTACGAGACCTGGGGAACAAGCCTGCCTACTTCATGGAAATTGCAGCTGGCCACCCAGTGGTGCCAGTTAATCAGACATACATTATGTGGGAAACCTGCCATTAAGTCTGATGCTTTGATGCCTGTCTGTGACGGTGTTAAGCTCTGGTTAAGCCTAGGAATTGGAAACTCTTATGTGTGGATGATAACCTTATTTACCTCCTTTTAATAGGTATGTGAAACAAGGAGAAGTTCTGGGTCCTTTCATCATAAGGGAGAAGCTTCAGAAAGCTCCGGGGACCCTGGTAAAATCAGCTACAGAATTTGCTGCCGGAGCAGTTGGAGATGAGCGCTCACCTACCAGCAGGCCATTCTCAGACTCGTTCTGGAACCAGGCTTTGATCATCTCTGGGCAATTTAGAGAGTGAAACTGACTTTGTTTACCGGCTTGCAGCATATTAAAACAGATGACCTGTGCTAATATTGTATTTTCTCTCAAAACATAGCTTTCCTGTAATTTAAAGTGCATTTATGGAAATATTTGTAATTAATTATATATAGTTGGAAACAGTAATATGCTTTTCCCAGTATAATATATTTTTGTATGCAAATAAAATTTGAATTGGAGTCTGTATTTTGTAAACTTCTTTTTTTTCATATGTTTCAATGTATTCTCATTCAAATAATATTCTAGTGGGAATAACACCCCTCTTGATGCCTAATGAGGGCGTTGAGTGCTGCCAGCTTGCTCTACACAATAAGATGGTGAACTTAAGTGTCACCCTGAAGCTCCTTCAGTACTTCAGAGGGAAATGATGGCACATGATTTGTGGGAAATTTTATTTTATTTTGTTTAATTAATTTTTTAAAAGATTATTTATTTTGAGAAAGAGAGAATGTGGGAGAGGGGCAGAAAGAGAGGAAGAGAGAGAGAGAATCCTGATGCTAGGCTCAATCTCACAACTGTGAGAGGGGGACCAGAGCTGACATCGAGAGTCTGACACTTAACCCACTGAGCTACCCAGGCGTTCCTCATGGGAAATTTTAATTTGAGGGATGTGGGTTGTTTTATTGAGGTATAGTTGACATACAATATTATATTAGTTTCAGGTGTACAACAGAGTGCTTTGACAGTTTTGTACATTCCCAGATCATCATGATAAGTGTCATCACCATCTGTCACCATACAAAGTATTACAGTATTATTGACTACATTCCCTATACTGTACTTTTCATCCCTATGACTGACAATTGTGGTTTTGATGGAAGTTGGGTTTCTCTTCTATCTCTATTCTCCTATCTTACCACCCTTTTAGGTGCTGTGGGCTCTTTCCTTCAATTAATCGAAACACTAGTTGCACTCAAACTGCAGGACTGAAATATGAGTGAATGTTGGGGCAGCTGGAGGACTTGGAAATGATGGCGCTCTTACCAGATCTGTGTGGGAAGAGTTGATGGCACTGGCCGTGATAATTACATTCAGGTGGCTTCCGTGGAGCTGGAGGGTCCAGATGCAAGGTCTTCCCCAGAGTGGGCTTTGCATGTGGAAGGCAATGACCACCCCCACTCCCTATCACCAGCCTTTTGGGGAGGTTGGAGAGAGCACAAAAACAGGGAACTTCATCATTTTCTTATCTATGTTTTTCTATCTTTAAAATCTAAAATAACTGAGCATTACTTTGACAATCGAAATCAAGTTATTTAAAAACTCTAATCCTTTTGTTTCTATAGACCACAAATGTAAAACATAACTCCTTAGAATTTTATTTATATCTTCAAAAGGTAACTATTATATTTGATCTTTTTTTAGGCCATCAGAAAACTCCACAGCCTTTTCTTTAATCTTTGTCTTTTCCTCAGGTTCTCTGAAAACTTTTGGGTTGAGCCCAAATATTTTCTTTATTTTTTGATTGAGATATAATTCACATGCCTTCCCTTTAAGTGTACATTCATCCCTTTAAGTGTACATTCATCCCTTTAAGTGTACAATTCCACGGATTTTAGTATATCCACAGAATGTGCAGCCATCACCAGCACCTAATTATCTGTCTCTCTGGATTTGTCTATTCTGGATGTTTGGAAATAGTGGAATCATACAGCATGTGACCTTTTGGGTCTGGCTTCTCTCCCTTAGGATGCTATTTTCAAGGTTCATCCATGTTTTACCTGAATCAGTACTTCATTCCTTTTAATGACTAATCACTGTATGGATATGCCATATTTTGTTTACTCATTTATTAGTTGAGGGACATTTGGGTTGTTTCTACTTTTCTGGCTAATGAATAATGCCATTATGAATATTTATGTACAAATTTTTATATAGAAATATTTTAAAATTTGGGTATATAACTTGAAGTGGAATTGCCAGGTCATCTGCTAATCCTATGTCCAACTTTTTGAGGAATCGCCAAACTTATCCCTTTTACATTCCTATCAGTAATACACGTGGGGTTTCATTTCTCCACATCCTCACCCACACTTGTTATTGTCTGTATATTTGAATAAAGCCATCCTATTGGCTGTAAAGTGGTATTTTATTGTGGTTTTGATTTGCATTTCTCTGGTGACTAATGATGTCGAACATCTATTCATATACTTATTGGCTATTTGTATATCTTCTTTAGAGAAATGCTGCCCATTTTTAAAAATGTTTGCTCATTTAAAAAATTCTATTTATTTATTTATTTTGAGAGAGTGGAAGCAGGGGAAGGGCAGAGAAAGAGAGAGAGAGAGAGAGGGAGGGAGGGAGATCGAGAATTGAAGCAGGCTCCGGGCTCCGAGCTGTCAGTGCAGAGGCCAACACAGGGTTCAAACCCACGAACTGTGAGATCATGACCAGAGCTCAGGTCAGATGCTCAACTGACTGAGCCACTGAGGCATTTCTCTTTTGCTCATTTTTTAAATTAGGTTGTCTGTATTATTATTGAGTTGTAGGAGTTTTCTATGTATTCTGTATACAGCTCCCTTATCAGATATATGATTTGCAAATATTTTTTCCTATTTTGTAAATCATGTGTTCACCTTTTTAAAGTGTCCTTTGAAGTTCCAAAGTTCTAAATTTTGATGACGTGCAATTTATCTATTTTTACTTTTATCACTTGTGTTTGTGGTGTCATATCTAAGAAACTGTTGCCTACTTCAAGGTCACAAAGAGTTACTCATGGTTTCTTTTTAGGAGTTGCATAATTTTTTACAGCTCTTACATTATACAAATCTTACATTTGGCTCTTTGAAGTACTTTGAGCTAATTTTTGTATACGATGTGGGCTGAAGTCCAGCTTCATTCTTTTACATATAAATATCCAGTTGTCATTGCACTATTTGTTGAAAATACTATTTTTTCCTCATTAAATTGTATTGGCACCCTTGTTGAAAATCAGTATGGGTCTATTGATGGACTCTCAGTTCTCTACCAGCGATCTATATGTTCACCCTTAGTTTAGTACCACACAGACAACAACACTATAGCTTTGTAGTAGATTTTGAAATCAGAAAGTGTGTGTCCTCCAACTTTGTTCTTCTGCAAGACTATATAGGCTGTTCTGAGTTTCTTGCATTTTTATGTAATTTTCATGATCAGCTTGTCAATTTCTACAGAAAAGGCAGCTGGGATTTTCCTAGTGATTGCACTGAATTTCTAGATTAGTTTGGGTTGCCATCTTAGCAACATTATGTCTTCCTTCTAATTCATGAATGTGAAATATCTTAAAATTTATGTAGGTCTTCTTAATCTCTTTTAACTGTCTTTTGTAGTTTTCACTGTATGAATTTTGCACCTTTTTTGGTCAAATTTATTCCTAAGTATTTTATTCTTTTTGATGACATTGTAAATGGAATTGTTTTATTCCATAATTTTTAGAATTTTTTTTGCTAATGTACAGAATACATTTCATTTTGCATATTGATTTTGTATCCCGCAGCCTTGCTGTACCTGTTAATTAGTAGTTTTTTGTGTCTGGATTTTGTATACAAAATCGTACCATTTACAAATAGAAATAGTTTTACTTCTTCCTTTTCAGTCTGAATGCATCTTCCATTCTCTCTGTTGCCTTACTGCCCTGGCTAGAACTCCCAGCACAATGTTGAAACAGGGTTGTTGTGAAGACCAAATACAGAAGAGGTAAGGCATCGTCCCTCACTCCCCTCCTATCACAAGGACGCTGGGCTCCTGTACCCAAGGCAAAGTGAAGCTCCTCCTACGCGGGTCCCAGGGGCCAGCTGCATGCACACAGTTCCTCATCTGTTGGAAGAAAGCCAGCAGATCTAGTCTGATAGGGCCAGAGGGAACGGGGCAGGGACAGAACACAGGACAAAGGGCAGGGAGAGAGGCTTCAAGCCGCAGCCTTGCCACTGACTGGATTCTGGCCCCTCTCTGGGCCTCAGCTTCCTCCTGGTTCAGCCCCTCCAGCTGAGTGGGCTCTGGCCCTACCTCAGACTTGCAGCTCTTCTCTGAAAAGCAGATGGGTTATTTTTCTTGGTTTTCAGTACGTGTTTCTTCCACACCCTTCTCCAAATGTTTTCCTGTGCTAATTTATTTGGCTAAGAAGGTTTGTGGTGACAGACACCAAACAGGAAACGGCTGTCATAGCTGCTGTCTGCAATTCTTGTTTTTTTTAGGCTTTCTCCTGCATAGCTCACCTCTGCATTGCTCTGTATTGATTTAAGCGCAGGGCTAAGTGGAAGGGGAAAGGGAAAGGGAAACACATTTTTAGAAAGGAACATTTTTCTTCAAGTTCAAAGTTTACATTTTCCTTCCAAGTTCAAAGTTTACTAAAGGTTAGGGATTATGCACAATGGCAGTGTTAGGTGGCTTCTTGCTACCACAGGGCCTTTGCGCATGCAGTTCCCTCTACTTAGGGTGCTCACTCTTCTCGGCTTTTCTAGTTAATTCTACTTCTTTAGGATTAGCTCAAGCGGCATGTCCTCAGAAAGCCACTTCTCCCTTCCCCATTCTAGGCTGCTTCCTGTCCGCTATTCTTTAGGACCCTCTTTGAGTGCACTCACCCTCGTTTGTAATGAAATCGCCTGGTGTGATTTCTTGGGCTGACTTCTCCCCACCCTCCTGCAAGCGGACCGTAACTCCGTGAAAGCAGGGACCATCCCTGGTCTGTCTTACCACAGTGTCCCCAGTGCTTGATGCGGCTCCCGGCACGTAGTCAGCACTCAGTCTATACCCGTGGAGGGAACGGGAGAAACTTCTCACCTCTTGCACAGCCCGGGCAGGTCGGGGTGACCCAGTGTCTGTGGGGGCTCGTTTGGTTCGTCTGTGCTGTCCCCTTCCTTCCTCGCAGGTCTTGTTCTGGCTTCCCTTCCCAGGGGCCCTTGCCTCCACCCTACCAGGGCATCTGCAGAACTGATCCGGGACTAAGATTGCTGCTGGAGTGCCCGTAACACCGTAACAGGCCTTTCCCGGCTGCTTATCCTTTACAGGCAGAGAAGGGACCGCTGAGGACAGACGGAGCTCTGAGGCCCAAAGAAAGTGATCTTTAGTGGCGGAACTTCAGACGCCCTCACTAATAGTAGGAGGAAGAGGCAGATTTCCTGGTCTCTCCAGGGAGATGTCTGATGTTAGGCCGACCCTGATCCTGACACAGTATTAATACTTTTTCCTGGAACTCAGAAATTCTCAAATCAGTAAAATCTTCTGAGCCCCATGGGGTACAGAATATTGTTAGCGCCCTGTGTGTATCTGATTGTGTGCGTGCATGCATATATGTGTACATGTGCACGTGTGTGTGCATGTGTGTGCACGTGTGTGCATATGTGTGCATGTGCATGTTATGGATTAGTTGGAAGGAGGAAGATCAAGATCAAGATGCGGGCTCCGGCTTGGAAGACCCAGGGGAGAAAGCAGGGCTGCTGGAGGATCTGGCGTTGAGCTGCTCCCTAGCCAGGTGTGCTTCCTGGGCCCGGACGGGCCTGCTCTCCTATGTGCTTGTCCTTGCTTATCAACGTTTCAAAACAGGATCACCTTTGTATTTGCGATTTCATGCAGCACGTGGGAAGGGCCCGTTCCTATGTGCTCCCAGGAGGCACTGGACCTGTTGTGCTAGGCCCAGGGCCAAAGCCTGTTCTGGAACCACAAGAGTCAAGGCTTGGTTGTAGATTCTAAGCCAAAGGAAGCCCTTGCTTGGCCAAGAACAGGTCTGGGAGGGGCAGGAGCAGAGTGTGACCCCTCACTTGTCAAGGTATCTGGCAGGCAAGGTCTGATGCTGCCGGAAGGAGGCCCTGAGAGCCATGGGTGGGGAAGGGAGCAGCAGTGTCATGACAGAAGGGATTCTGAGTGAGAAGCCTGCCCTGCTTTGGAAAGTGGGGTGTGGACTGAGTTCCTGGGATAGCTCAGGGAGCCACAGAGGGATGTGGGAAATATTCTGACCCATGACTTACCCAGTGAGGTTGGTGGTAGGTGAGCAGACTCAAAGGAAAGGAAACTTAAAAGAATATGGAGTTTGGGAGTTCAGGATCATTCTGGAAGGCGGGTCAGCAGCACACCTTTCAGAAGGAACAAGGGCTGCCATCTGATCCCTCGTCCCAGCTCTGCCCCTGACTGACTCTATTTCCTTGGGCTGATACACTAAAATGGGGCTGCTTCATTTTAGCCACCTGAACGTGGACGCTGGGGCCAAAGGGTTAAGTGACCTTAGACAAAAGACTCAGACAAAAAAAGTTTCAGGAAGGGGAAATCAGAGACGTAAATGTACCCTGGGGGAAAAAGAGCTCCCCAATCCTAAAGTATAATTAACTGTCATAATCTCGAGTGATCCAGGACTGATAGAGAGATTAGCTGTGCCCGGAAGGACATTTGTTTACCAATTGCTTGTGCACAGATAAGAGAAGTTGCATAAGGCTGGCAGGCTAGGGAGCCGGGGAGCACACAGCCAAGGAAAACGCTTGGGGAGGGAGGTCACCTTGATTTGAGGAAGCCCATTGTGCTGAGATTAGAGCCTGCCCTCCGAGAGGCTGTGGTACTGGTGTGGGGCCACAGCCCAGTGGTCTAGGGCACGTGAGAAATTGAGATCTTGATCCTTCTCTGGTTTTTAAATCTTGATGAGACGGTGAAGAGATCGCTTCTCCTTGGCAGGCTGCTGAATGGTGTTTTTCAGACTGCACGCACTGTTTGTAATTTGTGATTCTTTGTGTGAATTCTGCCTTTTCAATCCAGCCACACCCTGGGGTTCAGGATTCTGTTCGTGTTGTCTTCAGCCCTGTTCTTGAAGGTAAAACTGTTTCCTCCTTGGAAATAAAAAAGAGACAGATGCACTACCAGGATCTGAAAGGTAGTAGCATTTTCTCCTGATAATTAAGACTTTGCTCGAGACAATCACTACTTTATTTCTCTTAAAATGAGAAGTACCTGGCTTGCATTTCTTTGCCCAAACTCAGACTCTTGTTTTCTGAGTTCCTTAGTGGCCGCACGGTCCAGGAGGGACACAGGGAACGTGGAGACGGTCTGAAGGGAGGTATGAGGTGTCAGGAACTAAAACCTCTCCTTTCAAAGCTGGGTTTACATTGTCCGGCTTTCCCAAACGACTGAATGGCAATTTAAGGCCACTTAAGGGAGGCTGCCTCCTTTCCATAGCACTACAGACGGACTAGGGATCTTGAGCTAAGCTGGACACACTAATCTGGTGGGGAGTTTGTGGGAGGCCTGGGGTTTGTTTCTCCTGAGGCGATTTCATTTTTAAAGGCTAATCATTTGCTGAAAGGGTGTAGGGAAGAGTCTTTCTGAAGGAAAGGGGGCGTCTTTGACCTCATAAGGTTTTTCCAGTCCCGTGACTGTTCCCGGTCCTCACTGCGGGCCTCTTGAGCTGTTCCAGTTTCGAGTACTCAATTCCACCTTGCTGGCTGAATAGTGCACGAACTGGCGCGTCTGTGCACAGAGGCCGTAGGGCAGGCTAAAAATGTGGGCCCCGCCTGGCGTCACCATTTCAGCGCCGTCTCATTTGGCCATGAGATGAGGGGGCTGTCACGCGAAGAGCGCCGTTTCCAGCCTAGCACCACCGCCTCAGAGGTCATGCTGGGGTTTCCAAGGCAAGGACATCCTGTTCTGGGATTTAAATAGATAAGTTTGGCATTTAAGGAGTGTGAAGTAATCTTCAAAGAAGTCCACTTAAGGAGGGACGTTTCCGTGACCACAGTGCTTGAGTGAACCCACTCTAGAGCTTTTAAAGACAAGTTCTGTGGGGCGCCTGGGGGCTCAGTTGGTGAAGCATCCAACTTCAGGTCATGATTCTCATGGTTCGTGAGTTCGAGCCCCACTTCAGGCTCTCTGCTGTCAGTGCAGAGCCTACTTTGGGTCTTCTGTCTCCCTCTCTCTGTCCCTACCTTGTTCATGCACATTCTCAGAAATGAATAAACATTTAAAAACAATAAGGAGAAGCTGTGTAAGATCTCCCTGTGGCAGGAATTCATTGCCAATGTTAACAGTACCACATGCTGGGGGTGTCCTCTCCTCATTCTCAGGGCAACCTGATGGGCAGGCGTTATCATTGCCAGTCTACAGACGAGGAAACTGAGGCTTCCGGTCATGGCAATGGAGAGCAGCAGAGCAGGGACACATCTGGGTCCACTGGGGTTGAGTGCCTGCTCTTTTCTGTCATCCCAGGCAGCCCCCAAGGAAGGTTCTGGGTCAGTTCTTCTCCTGCCACTCAGGGTTCAGAGGTTGGCTTCCGTGGGACTTTGGTTAGGCAGACATTTCAGAGGCTTTGCTCCTTATCACTCATCTTCCAGCTGAAGGCTGACAATCTCAGAACCAAGGTCAGTGTTGCCATGGTTAATCTCTGACTTCCAAGGAGCTGATGAGCAAAGCTCCGGGCCCCTGCTTCCCGGGCTAGGCCTTGAGCAAATGTGGAAAAGCACAGACACAGAAAGTACCCGAAGAGTGCCTCGAACCAGCTTCTTCGGGAGCCACGCAATGCACACAGCCAATCTGGCAGCCACCCAGCCTGGCTCTCAGGGTAGCCAAATTTACTGGAATGAGACTCATGCCAACTGGAGGCCACGACTGCCTCCGTGGCTTCACATCAGCCTCTGTCTTCCTAGCAGATCACCAGTATCACACTCTGCTGCGGCCACAGCCGGGTTTGCACAACCTGTCTCCTCCATTTTCCCATTAGCTGTTTGAAGGTATGAACGGTGTCTCACCCCCTCCCCGCCAACAGGTCCCCCCGGGAGCTGGTTTGAGCCTGGCACAAGGCAGATGGAGGCTTGGGCTGAACCAAGAAAGGAGTTCATGTTAGAAACAGCTAAGAGATGCTTCTTGGGCCTTCTTGGCACAAATGGCAGTTGACAGGTGAAATTAGTAGCTCCTTACTTTTAAACTAGTATGGAATCAGGAGACTATAGCTATACGAGTCACAGGAACTGATTGAATCCTGACTCCGCTACTTCCTAGTTGGATGCCTTCGGGCAAGTTATTTAATCCATTTGAGTTTGAGTTTCTGCCATAAAATATGTGTCCTAATTAATCTGAGGCTTATTAAGAGAAACGCATGAGATCACACGGATGAAAATACTTATAAATGGGAAGTACAAGGTGGATGGTTTTTGTGCTATTGAAAAAATGTAATGAATAAATCTGGTTATTGTAGTAGAGTTTTGTTGTGTTCTGTTTAATCTCTCCTTCTTTTTCTCTTCTGCAGTCACCATCCAAATCCTGGCTCTTACAGAGCTCATGGCAGAGTGGGGGAAATCAGCAAAAGGAAATAGAATGCTGTGTTAACACGCATACACACAGGTAGCTGGCGATTTACCAAAAACCTGCGCTTGGCTTTGTACAGTGCAGAATTGTTTCTGCCTCTACAGGGGCGAGGATTACATTTTCCTGCCTTCCTTGTATCCAGGAGTGGCCATGTGATTACTTCCTGCCCGTGGAATGTGGGTATGTTGCCTCTGAGGGGAGCTTTTAAGGAGGGGGTGGGTGTTCTCCGTTACTCCCTCTTTCCCTCCACAGTCTTAGTGCGAGGGATTCGAAGGCTGTAAAGGATGGCAGGTTCACAAGATGGAAGGAAGCTGGGTGCCAGCACCATGTGGAGGGTGTGGAGGGAAGCCATACGCTGAGCAGGAACATCACCCTGGGCGGATACGGGAGTGAGAAATCAACCTGTTCTTAGGCTGCTGAAATGGCCTCTTTTTCCTTACATGAAGCATTAGTAGTTTCCATCTGACCCCCTGACTTCTAGTCACACAAATAATCTTTCTCTGGATCCACCAGCTTTAAACAAAGTAGGACAGGGGTTATAAATACCCACAAAGTTGTTTATCACAGCAAGAACTAAAAAAGTGCCTGTTTTCTTTCTTTCTGCCTTATAAGCACCCACAATATCTGTCACCGTGTAAACACCCCACACATCATCTTTATGGAATTGAAGCAAGGGTGCTAGGAAATAGATTGAATTGACTAAAAGAAGACACACTTTATTTTGTGTGTCTTTATTTTGAAAGTGGAGCTGTGAGGACAACGAGTATCTTAACCAGTCACACGAAAGTTTGCTGATCGATACACCAATGATGCAGAAGGAAAGAGCTGGTTTGTGCTACGTGGTGGCATCTGACAGATACCGGCAGGTGTTTCTGACTTATTGCTGGGTGACCGTTGTTTCACACTTAAGGTCACTGGTCACAGACACCTGCGTTTTTGCATGTTATTGCTGAGACCGCAGAAGTGCGCTGAGGGGTTAAGCAATTTGCCTAAGGTCACATGTAGGGAAGGGGAGGAGACGGGTTGCCATTCAGGTCTGTGTGACCCCAAAGCCCAGCGCTGCCCATCACCATGTTTCACAGCAGAACGTGGAACTCGTGACTCGTGTGAGTGGCACGAGTGTGACACTGGGATACAAATCATTACTATGGCACCTCTGGGCCCCGTGCTGTGCGGCTGGACTGGTTCTGGGCCTTTGGTGAAGCTTTGGGTTGGTCAGGAAGTGGACTTGAACAGAAGGAGAAGGAGAAGGAAAGGGGGAAGGCGAAAGAGTGGTGGGGGGAGGAGGAGGGAGGAAGGAGGGAGACAATTGCGGGCTGCATTAAGCACAGTCTAATGCCATTAAGGATGTTCTTTCCGTGTGTTTCGGATGAATGGCGGTCTCCCTATGATGACAGAATTCCCAAACCGAATCTCTCCCTGAAGGAACCTGATAGTATGCAGCTCAGGCCTCAGCTTCCAGCCTGCAGGGAAGATTAGAGAAATGACCCTTTGGACCTGTTTCCTCATCACTTGATGGGGCCTTGGGATGCTGGGCAGACTGGATGGCACTGAGGCTGGCTTGGAGGGCATGGAGAGGCTTCAGCCGCTGGTATGGCCCGGAGAGTAAAGACAGGATTTCTTTCTCTTCCCTAGGCTGATGCCCATTAACCCACTGACCCATCTAGGCTGGGTCTCTGGCTCAACTCATTCCTCTGGAAGAGATGGGTATGAGAAATGCTACACAAGGACTGAATACAGGAGCTTTGGGGGTGCAGTTTCAACGGGGGTGTTGAGAGAGTAACTAGGAATGGGAGCTCTCCACAATTAGATTTTGATTAAGGAATAACGTCTTTGTAAATTAGTTTCCACCTTCCATGTTTGCATTTTTAAATTCTTCCTTCTTTCCTGGTAATGGCAGGCTGATCTGTTGGCTCAGAGTCCTCACTCCTCCCAGGTATTCACAGCCTTTTCTGTGTGATTCTGTAGTTCCTTCCGCTAGAGAGAACGCATTCGTTGTTGTCATGTGACTTGTTTTGGCCAGTGGGCTGTTAACAGATTTCCAGGCAGGCACTAGACATCTACTTGCACGGTTGGGCTTATTTTTTCATGCATCTGCCTCCCTCATCATGAGAAGCAGCCAAGCTAGCCCACTGGTCTAAGGAGGATAAGAGACGCATGAAGCAGATCTGGTCCCAGTTTGCAGCTTGGAGCAGCCCCGCTGAGCTCAGCCTGTATCAGGTTGGCTACAGCCAATACACAAATGCGGGAGTGAAATGCAAGCTTTGTATTTTGTGCTGTTGACATTCTATGGTTGGTAACAGCTGACTGATACATCAATAGGAGTTCCTCTTAATGCACTCTAATGCTTTCTTTGGTGAATTTATAAGTAAAATAATGTTACAAACCTTGGTCAGGATACCTCCTGGAGCTAGATGTTCCCAAGTCCAGAAAGCCTTCTCTACATCCTGCGGAGGGCTGGGGCAAGTCTGGAAGGGAAGGAGTTGGGAGATGCTGATCACTCTAGAATAAGAATCTGTTATTAGAGCTTGAATAAATAGTTTGTTGTAAATGAAATACTCCTTTTCTCTTTAGGCTAAAGCTTTAGGGTGTTCAACTCTGATGAGGTAAACAGACTGTTTGAGAGGGAGTTTTTGGATGTGCCTGGAATTTGCACAGTCTGAAATGCCAGACTGCGAGACTCTATGTGAACCCCAGGATTAGGAAGAACTCTGTTGCCTTCGAGTCCATCTTCCTGCTTTTAGGAAGGACCATATATATATATTTAAGTTTATTTATTTATTTTGAGAGAGAGAGCACAAATATGGGAGAGGCAGAGAGAGAGGGAGAGAGAGAGAATCCCAAGCAGGCTCCGTTTGCACTGTCAGCGTAGAGCCTGATGCGGGGCTCAAACTCACGAACCATGAGATCATGATGGTTGGCTGAAGTTGGCTGCTTAACCAGCTGAGCCACCCAGGCATCCCAGGAAGGACTACATTTTTAAACATAATATATTTTTTTTCTGATTTGGCAGAAATATGCATTTTGGAAAATACAAGAAGCAATAATGAAGAAAAATGAAAATCATTTATAAACCTACCAGTCAAAGATAATTAAATCAACATTTTGGAATTGTCCCTGTGACTTTTAAAAATATATTTTATCCTGCTTATTTTTAGTGCATAACTTTATATCTTGAGGATTTTTTTTCATGTTGTGACTTTGTAAATATCTGTTTCACTGAATGCTACTACTTCTTAGGTAGTTATTTTTGATACCAATCCCCTAACATTAGTAATTTAGTAATTTCCAATTTTTCACACGTGTAATACTTAAATATTTTTTGTGCAGTTTTTCTGAGTTTCTATTATCTTCTTAGAATAGATTCCTAGAAGTGAAAAATGAGTATTTTTAAGACTTAGGAAATAATTTCTGAAGTTAATCGCACCAATTTACATTCTTACCTGATATATGTGAGAGTGTCTATTTCACTTTTCCCAATATACTTTGCGGGTGCATTAAACATCTTTGTTGTTAAAATGAATTTTTTTTAAAAAAGGTATTTTATCGTAATTCTCTGAAGTCTGTGTCTATTCCATGCCTCCTCTGAGGTCGCTCAGTTAGCTGGAGAAACAATCACGCTGGTTGGTTTCACTTAAATCTATAACTAGTGATCTCAACTGAGCTTTTGTTTTTGCCTGGCAATCTGCCTCTGTTTTCCACTCTCCTAAACTATTTCACACCTTCTCGCTTTCCTCTAACCTCTGTCTCCCTCCTCACTCTCTGCCGATGGCCTCAGTCCGTATTTCATTGAGGACACGAATAGAGCTCCCACACGCTTCCCTGACCATCCTGCCTGTATTGATGCCCATTTACTCTGATCTGGGGTCAGACCCTTTCAATGCTCTCTAGATTTAATTCTTTCTTGCCCACCTAAGCTCTTCACTTGGGCAAGTCTCTTCTTTTTCTCCTGCATTATTCCAGTTATCATACAAACGTGCTCTAATGCTTCCTATCTTAAAAACAAAACAAACCTCCAAATCGCCATTGGCTTCATGTCTCCTTTCCACATCTAGTGCAAAGTCCTCGAAAGATTTGTGCCACTGTCTCTGCTTCCTTTTCTCCCATTCCCTTTGAGTAGGTTTCACTCTGCCCAAATGGCCGCTGTCAAGGTACCCAACGATACTATGTTGCCAGTAGTCAATGCAGCTTCTTGACCTCTGTAGCATTTGAAATAGTTGGTCGTTCCTGAAGAGTTACTTCATATTGGCTTCTGAGGTACTGATTCTCTTGCCTAGTGGTTGCTTTTCTCAGTGTCTTTGCAGTTTCTCTGTATCTCCATCTTAAGTTTGAAGGCTCCAAGGTTTAGCGCTTGGATCTCCTCTCCTCTTTATTTACTTTGTCTTTTGAACAGCTCAGTCTCATGACTTTATATGACATCTACATACTGATGACTCCAAAATCGGTATCTCCAGCATGATCTTCTCCCTGAGCCCCTGACTCATGCATCTAACTGCCTGCTTGATTTTGCCAATTGGTAATCTAACATCTCAGAATCATCACATCCAAACAATCTCCTGATTCCTTCCTTATCATCAATACACAGTCGTCCTCAGGCAAACACTCTCCTTCCACGAGTTTGTCGAGGCCCAAAACTTTGGAGTCAGTTTTGATTCTTCTCTTTCTTTCATACTGCTGATCCAATCTGTCAAGGATTCTGTTGACTCTACTTCCAAAGGATGCCACGTCCACCCCTCACTACCTTCAGCACTCCCAGCCTGGTCCGAGCCACCGCTGGTTCTCCCCTGGATGACGGCAAAGCCTCCCAGTTAGTCTCCATCATTCAGCCTTTCCCATTCCCCCTTTCCCCCTCTTCTATCCTCCACACAGTGGCTGACTCATCCTTTTAAAGCTAAATTCAGATCATGTCACTCCTCCCGGCAAACCCTCCCATGGTCTGCCATCCGCCACACACAGAGTAAAGCCGAGGTCCTGGCCTCCAGGCCCCATGCCCGCCAGGCCCTGCTGCTCTCTGCCTCATCTCCTCCCACTGCCCCCTTGCTCGCTGCGCTCCAGCCGGATGGGCCTCCTTGCTGTTCCTCAGGCATGCCCAGCTTAGGGCCTTTATGCTCACTGTGTGCTCTGTCAGCGTCTTCTTCCCCAGCTAGCTCGTTGCTTTAGCCTCCTTTCCTTTTTGCCTCTTTTCCTGGATGTCCCGAGGGGGCCGCCATGGAAAGGCCTTTGCAGAGAGGAGTAACAGCCCAACCAAATGATCGATGCAGGTGTTCTTGTCAAGGGGACTACAAAAGAGCGCCCCCATTGATTGGGGGGTATCTGCTACGAACCCACTCTTGCCCCACGAGAGGGAGATTCAGCTTCCAACACCTTCTTATCCCAGAGAGAGCCTGACAGGGAGGAGCTTTCTTTCCTCCTAATGCCTCACGTCTCTGTGCTCCTCATCCCCCTCCCACTGTCCCAGGAGACGTAACAAATGCTGGTGAACAAGGTGGTGAAGGAGGGGTAAGAGGAGTAAAAATAAAGTTTTATTAAAGTCTTTATCATGTCTTAATATTTTCAAAGAGAATGACCATTTTTATTTTATGCTTGTTTAATTGACATTTATTTATTTAATATTTAATTAAGATCGTCCATTAAAATTAAAAATATCTATCAAGTAAAGATGAAGTGAGATGACGTACTGCCGCAGACCTGAGCTGAATGGTTCAGCCCAACCCACTGCAGCTCATTTCCACCTCCTGCAAGTCTCTCAGGGCAGCAGCTGGTTTTGGAAAAAAGTCTGGGGGCAGAGCCTGGAGCCATAGGTAGGATGGGGGAGAGGAAGATCTTCCTGTTTTTCCCTAATGCTCTTCACTTTTTCATGTTTCACAGTAATCTGTTTTCCAACAGTACGTCAGCAGCTGGGTTTTTTAACCGGAAGCAAGAAACACATCATTGGAGCATTGGAACTGAAATACATTTTAGGTTCGCAGCTCAACAAATAGTAAGAAAAGGCTCTCTCTATGCCAGGCCCCGTGCATGGTGCTGGAGATTGCAACTAAGGTAAGATTACCATGGCCCCTCTCAGGGGATCAGACAGGGAATCAGGTGACGCTGTGTGAATGGGGACCTGGACAGGAGGCGCAGGAAAGGAATTCCAGCGTGTGCTATCAGGGAAGGCTTCCTGGAGGAAGTGGATATACGCAGAGATTGGAAGACAGAGACGGTGAGTGAATACAGCCAGAAGGACAGAAGAAAGAGCGTTCTGGCCACAGGGATCAGAAGATACCCACCCCGGCCCACTTGCCACATGCAGCTTTAGTACATGGATTATTTTGAGCTGAAGGCACTTGAGGAATAGCAAATGCAGTAAGGGCTCCCTGACTTTCCTCTTTCTATCTAAAAGCAGGTGATAGAATTTCTCCTGAGAGCAATGCCCCACCTGAACCAGGAAGAGAACGTTCTTCACCATGGAGGGTGGGAGTTGATGCTGCAAAGGCTCTGTACAAACCAGCCCACTGAAGTAACTCTTATCTTTTTTTGGTTTCCCCCACGTATTTTTCAGTCACCGCTGCACAATTTACTGCCCCGCGCCCAAGGCATGCTGTCTTATTACATCCCCACAATTGGTCACGTTTGGGGCCCAATGCCTTCCTCAGGTCTTTATTTTCCTTTTGAGGACTTGCGTGTACATGTAAACATACCAGATAAAATGTGTACGCTTTTCTCCTCTTGGTCTGTCTTATGTCAGTTTAATTCTTAGCTCCTCCTTAAGAGGGGAAATTATTCCTTCTCTTTTTTTTTTTCAATGTTTATTTATTTTTGAGAGAGAGAGAGTGTGTGAGGAAAGGGTGGGGTTGGGGGGGCCAGAGAATCCAAAGTGAGCTCTGTGCTGACAGCAGCAAGGCTGATGAGGGGCTCGAACCCATGAACTGTGAGTTCAGGACCTGAGCCAAAGCCTGATATTCAGCTGAGTCACCCAGGCATCCCAAATTATTCCTTCTCTATACAGCTGAGGATGCATCATGAGGGTGGCACCGAGGGCCTGAGAGGCTAATCATCCCTGAGCCTGACGAGATCGATAAACATTGCAAGCTGCCCTCAGCTGTCTTGTGGGGAAATGGGGCATCCTGTGGCTGCACTTGGGCCATCCGCTTTGAGCCCATGCGTGACGACCGTGGTCTCTATGGAGAGGTCCCCAAGGAGCAGGAGTTCTGGAGGACATGGGGCTGGGCCTTCTGGCCGAGTCTACTCACCATGAGCTTTTTACACTTCTGCCAATATGGGACGGTCCAGGGAGATAGCAGGTTTTCTTAAATCTTTAGATGCAGTTTGGTTGATCGGCTGTTTTAGTCCTCAGGAATGGGATGGAGATTGTTCTGTGGGGAGGTGATGGAGAGGTGATGGAGACCGTTCTGTGGGGAAGTGATGGAAAGGTGATGGAGACTGTTCTGTGAGAGGTGATGGAGACCATTCTGTGGGGGAGGTGATGGAGACCGTTCTGTGGGGGAGGTGATGGAGACCGTTCTGTGAGAGGTGATGGAGACTGCTTTCTGGAGAGGTGGTGATAGGGTGTTAGAGCTGGAAGCTCACTCTGGAGCATGGCACACGGCCCCAGAGGACACTCCTGGTAGGTGTGTGGCGGGAGGCTCTCAGAGGCTGGGAAAGTCTAGGGATGTCAAGGACCTCTGTCAAACAGAGCTGGCAATGAGAAGGGAGCGGACCAGCAGTGGGGGAGAGATAATGGGGTCTGGAGACAGACACTTTGGCCTGGGGCTAGCCTTGACTAAATAATTATAACCAATGCTTATGAAACATTTATATGCTAGAATCCTTCCAACGTGTTTTACCTTGAATATATTAACTCAATACACTCCCCTGGTTACCCAAGGAGACTGAGGCATGGGAGGGTTAAGTAACTTCCCTAGTATGCAGCTGATCAGCAGCAGAGCCAGCTCTCAGTGATGCTGGACAGTAATGACGATGACATTAATGTGTACACAGTACGTGTTTTGCTCTGGCATTGTTCTGTGTTCTAGAGAGTCAGCACTGAACAGGAGCAACAAAGTCCCCACTCTGTGGGGCTTACAGTCTAGTGGAGAGACAGACAAGAAAACCACACAATACATAAATCGAAAAATAACTTTAGAGAGTGACACATGCTACAGAATGTTAAGGCCAGGGGCTGTGACAGAGGGGGACAAGAGAGGAGTTCAGGAAGCTCACTAAGTGGATGACTGTATGAATGAGCAGTTGGGGGCTCAGAGCCTAACAGGTACCTCATATATTAAGACCACCCTAAGCACGTGGCACTCAGTCTGAAGCCCAAGGTCTCTTCCTGGCCTCACTGGAAGCAGTGAGCGGAGCTGTCTTGAAGTCATCTCATCCAACTGTTTATTCCTTAGACACCTGAGAAGCCACCTCATAGCTGTGGCCATCCCGGAGCTTAATGTATAATACATAAAGGTGTGTTTTTTTAAAAAAAAAAAAATCTTTTCCCAATGTGTCCAGTGATGTCAGGGTTTTAGGATGGTTATTTCATTATGCATTTATCCTATCATTAAATGTGTTACTATGTATGCTCAAAAAGAGATCCCTTGGGAACAAAGAATCATATCTTTTGAATAATAATATTCCCTCTGCTAAGCATCCTAAAGCTACTGACTGGTCTTTCTTGAAAAAAATTTATCATCAGTTTATCCTTTATTTTATCATTCTGGGATGGGTTGTGAATGGAGAGGGAAAGTATCCCAGTTAAAAAAAAAATGTTTATTTATTTTTGAGAGAGAGAGAGAGAGAGAAGGGCAGAGGAAGAGAGAGGGAATCCCAAGCAGGCTCTACGCTGTCAGCACAGAGCCCAATGTGGGGCTTCAACTCAGAAATCGTGAGATCATGACCTAAGCCAAAACCAGGTGCCCTTCAACTTTAGTGCAATTCAAAGCAAATACCAGAGAAAGGTCAGTGTCTTTGCATGGGACCTCCCTCTGCACAGTAAACATATGGAGCATAAAAGCATTTCAAGAGTTCTACGGGAACAGAGCCACTGGATGGCAGACTGTGGAGTGTCACACCAGGCCCGCACCCACCAGCCCTCTGAGCCTTAAAACCTGTGGGAGAGGGTCCTGTCGGATCTCCTAGAAAACATCTGAGTTGCTTGAAGGAGAGCAGCAGGTAGGGAAGGCCGGTGCCCTGAGGTCTGGGACGCCAGGCCCCATGCTGGGTTCTTACCATCGCTTCACTGTCCCCCGGGGTCCAGCACAGGCGCCTGGCAGTGAGGCTCTCTGCTTTCTGTGCATCCCCCTCCCATCTGTCCCGGTCCTGCTCTGGTCATCACCTGGCTGGGGGTAAGGGCAGCTTAACTGTAGCAGCCCGGGGAGGAGGGCCCAGCCAGGGGGGCTGGGATTCTAGGGTCAGCAAATGTGGCCCCAGGTGTGGGAACAGGAAGGACAAGGCAGGGAGCAGCTGGCAGTAGGCAAAACCCACGAAGTTCCAGCGAGTCCAGCTGGTGTGGGGATAGCAGGATGGCAGTGTTGAGTCAGGTGACAGAGGTGAGTCAGGTAACAGGGGTGAGTCAGGTGACAGGGGTGAGTCAGGTGACAGGGTCAAGGGCTTCCTCTGGGAGCAGGTTTCAGAGGAGAGCACAGGCAGGGAAGGCATGGCCTCATCAGCTGACCGCGGTGAGTGTGGACGAGCTATGTCATTTCACCCGGCCTCCATTTTGTCATCTGCGAAAGGATGGCTATGTTCTTCTGCACCTGACTGGGCTGCCCGCCGAAATGAGGTGCTTACAGCGATGGCGGGCCTGGGCTCCGGGCAGGCTACCCCTGCAGGAAGGCGCAGGTTCAGTTCTCGGCCAAGCGCCTGTGAGGCTTGGGTCTGGAAGGCAGGGCTGAGGTCAGAGCTGGGCCTCAGGGCGGGGCCCGAAGAAACCCGGGGTTAGAACCAGCTTCCCACAGAGGTGGTGGGACCAGTTGCATAAGGTGGCCAAGGTTAGGAAGGTATCTTGTGAAGTAAGTTCGGAGGGAAATGCCTCCTGATACAGCTCCTCCTTGGAAAGTTCTAAAACCTCCATCCTATTAACGGCTTTGAGAGTCCTGCACTTCCCCCCTTTCCCTGAGTACTCACCAACATGCCAGGAACTGTCCATGCCAGAGTCTTTTCGGTTTAAAAATTCTCCACCTTCCTGCTCCCTCTGGAGAACATCAGTCTTCGGGTTGGGTCGGGGACAGAGGCCTTGGATGCAGCCCAGCCACAGGGCTCTGCAAGAGCATGCGGTGGGGCTGACACTATTTTCTTTTTATTTAAAAAAAAAAATGACCTCTTAATGCTGAATAATTATAGAGTTATAAGAAAGTTGCAAAGATAGTTCAGAGAGTTCCCACATACCCTTCACCCAGCTTCCCCCAAATGTTCAGTCTGTTACACATACACCACAGTACCTTTGTCAGAGCTGAGAGATGAACATCGAACAATACACCTACTCGTCTGTAGACTTCACTCCCATGGCACCAGTTTTTCTACCCCATCTTCTTTCTGTTCCAGGACTCAATCTGTAATACCACATGACATCATGACATTTAGGTCATTTTCCTTTTTTGTTCCTTATCTCTCCCACCCTCCAGTTCAGTGTGTGTGTGTGTGTGTGTGTGTGTGTGTGTGTGTGTGTGTGTGTACCTCCTGGTTCTCCCATCTCATGGATGGGACAGTGAAGTGAGTGCAGGAGTCCTCTGTACTGGGGACAAGTTCCTGTGACCTTTTGTGAGATGAGCAGTGGCTACAGGAAGAGAAGCCCACAGTGTGGCCAGGTAGAGAGGGACTGGGGACCTGATCACCCATCATGAGCAGAGGAGGCTGAAGCCAGGCAGGCTGAGAGAGCAGCTGTCTGCCTCTGGGGAGTGACAAGAGAGAGAAACCCATGAAACTCGAGGAGCTGCTTTTTGAGGACAGCAGCCCCAACGATTCCCATCTCAGTCGTGGTTGCGGGTGGAGTGGGCCTGTGAGACAGCAGAGCACAGCGGCCCTGGTACCTGAGAGCCAGGTGGCTCGCTCAGGCTCCACGCTGTAATCCAAGGCAACTGGCCGGGCGAGGGAGAGCTCAAGCACCAAGGTGGCGTGGTGGGATTGAACTCAGAGTGTGTGCTCCAACGTGACCGAGACAGGCTAACCACCCCATTCCATGCACAGATGAAGTACGAAAGCTAGGTGGACACGGAACAGGCTGTGTAAGCTCCAGAGCTGTGTGGAGTAACAGGGAGAGACAGTTCTGGATTTCTGTGAAGACTGCGCCATACAGCAGTGGAGCAGACACTTCTAGACGCCTGCCCAACATGGATTTACTCCCTTCCTCCTTGCTAGTTCAATCCTGATTTAGTCAGGTCGCTGCCCCCTAAGTGTCTAAAACGCAGGCATGCCTGGGTGACTGGTTAAGTGACCGACTCTTGATTTAGGTTCAGGTCAGAGTCTCATGGTTTGTGACTTCTAGCCCTGTGATGGGCTCTGTGCTGACAGTGTGGTGCCTGCTTGGAATTCTCTCTCTCCCTCTGCCCCTCAGCTGCTCATGCCCTCTCTCTCTCTCTCTCAAAATAAGTACATAAAACTTAAAAAAAAAATCGAAAAGGCAAATGCTTCAGGGAGGCTGGCTTTGGGAGTAGATCCCAATTGGTCTAAACCTATCAAAGTGCTCAGATACTGCTTGCCAGGGATTGGTTTAAGCATGGGCATGTGGTACAACTCTGGGCAACAGTGTAGATGTGAGGAGTAGTCCTCTGGAGACAGGTGTGGATGTTCTGGAAAAGCATTCCTCACTCTCAAAGAGACTCAAAGGTGAAATGGCTTTCTTTCCTGAATCTTGGCAATGGAGTGCCTTGGATGTAATATCTGGAACTTTGGCAGCCATCCTGTGACTGAGACCAGTGAGCCTAGAAGAATGGACTGATGGGTCGGGCGCCTGGCTGGCTCAGGCAGTATAGTATGCAACTCTTGATCTCAAGGTCTTGAGTTCCAGCTCCATGTTGCATGTAGAGCTAACTTAAAAAAAAAAACAAAACAAAACAGGCTGATAGGAAGAATCAACACCTTCTGTAACATCACGGAATCACCAAGCCAACCCAGAACGGTTGTGGCTACCTGCCTTTGGATTGTCCCTTGAGTAAGCCAGGTGAATTGGGTTTTTCTATTACTCTCTGTCACTGAATCACCCAATGCCAGAAGATCTGTGACCTTCTGGGGCCATTCCTAGCTCTCCCTCCTTGTCCTCTGAATCCGTCCCTTAGGGATTCCTATTGTTGCTACAATAATTTCCCCAAAATATAGTGGCTTAAATCAAAACAAATGTATTTTCTTACCTTTCTGGAGGTCAGTAGTTTTTATCTAATTAATCAATTAATTTGAGAGTGAGAAAGAGAAAGAGAGAGAGAGAGAGGGAATCCCAAGCAGGCTCCACACTACCAGTGCAGAGCCCAACATGGGGCTTGAAACCCACAAACCATGAGATCATGACTTGAGCTGAATTCTAGAGTTGGACTCTTAATTGACTGAAGCACCCAGGTGCCCCTGGGGGTCAGAAGTTTAAAATCAAGGTGTTGCCAGGTTGTGTTCTATCTGGAGGCTCCCAGAGAATGCTGTTCTTTACCTCTTAAGCCTTCCTTTACTTGTGACCCTTCCTCCCACCACTCAGACCTCTGTTTCCCTTTTCACATCTCCTGCTGCTCACTCTGACCTCCAGCCTCCCTCTTGTAAGGACCTTTGTGATTGAACTGGGCCCACAGATGATCCAGGATAATCTCCCTATCTCAAGGTTCTTAATTCAATCCCATCTGCTGAGTTCCTTTGCCATGTAAGGCGACACGCTCTCAGGTTCTGCTGATTGGAGTATAGACATCTTTGGAGGATGTTTTTGAGTCTAACACTCTCCCAAAGGTGATCGGTACATCCCTTCCTGGTCCACAGATGACGGTGGTTCCTGTGGTGTCTGCACTGCACTGCACTGGTGGTGCATGACTTGCACAGACCACCAGTCTGACATGGTTCACTTAGTATTTCCCACTGCCGACTAGGAAGGGTCTTCTTGAGTCTAGTATCTGGTCCTGGTGGGAGAGGTGAGCCTGAGTCAGAAAGAGACAGAGATTGTGGATGTAGAGTGAACTTCACTTACTTCAGAGTGGAGAGAAATAGAGGCCTTGTGTGTTCTCAAGCTAAAAAAGATGTTAGAGGCCTACCAGATGATGGCTTAAATGAGGTTCAGATTTACCTTAGAAATGCACCGCTTTTGAGGGCCCTTATTGACGTCAGAGCCCCAGGAACTCTGAGATCAGGGTGCTTGGGCTTCTCTCAAGGGATATGAGCATCAGAGTTAGATTTTAATACCAACAGGCCATTGATCTGTTTCTCATTCATTCTGGACACTTGGCTAGGTTTGTGCTGGGGAGAATTCAGAAGAACTGCACGGTCAGCTTTGGGGAGCTTTCCAGCCATTTCCCTCCTTTATGCCACATGCTGGGCTTCTGGCTGGGCCACGGAGTACCATGTATGAGTCCCAAGTGTTTTCTCCATATTGCAGCCCAGAACACATCTTCTGCCTTCTGCCTTTGCAACACGTCTGGAGCAAAGGTCGCCTTGACTATAAAATGATGGGATGGGAACAGTCTCAAAGATTTACAACTTTCAAATGCCATGGCTTGTGGTTGGGAAAGAGACATGGAAGAGAAATTTTTGGGGCCAGAAACAATGAGGCCAGAGCATTTTAGGGCCTCTTACCCTTAGCCCAACCTCACCAAAGGATGTGGAGGGAAGATGGACAAAGTTAGCCTTGGGTGACCATCTCTCATAGCCTGAGGTGGGTGTTATTTTTCTGGCCTCTTGGGTGATTCCATGTCTCTACCCGCTACCTTCTGTCTAGCCTCCTTTAAGGCAGTTCCACGGGTGGGAAGATGCAGCATCTTTGGTGTAGACCAGTCCCACTAAGAGAAGCAGGTCAATGACCCAGGAGATAATGAACAAATTTTGTTTGGAGAATAAACCACTTCTTGAGGGCAAAGCTACAACATTCTTTTGTTGGTCTAGATTCTAGTGCTCATGCCTTTGCCTTGGTGAATCTCCAGAGAACTATGCACGTCCAAAGAAAGGTTTTATTTACTAGCTGAAAGAGGAAGACTAGAAGGGAGGAAATGGGAACCTTTATCCCCCAAAAGGTGAGCATGGTGGATGATGCCGTCAACAGCTGATGTGGACGGATTACCAGGGCTGGCACCGCAGTGCTCAGTTGGCATGGTTCTGTCACAATGAAAGTCCTTGCCTTCTCAAGTCTCACTCTTCCCAGCTGGATTATGAAATCTCTGCCTTTTTCCCACCCAAAGCAAGTTGTGGTACATCAATGGGTTAAGGCATGTAGCAAAAGAGCCCTTTGGAAAAGAGAGTCTTGACCTGGCAATCTTGTACTCATGGGAGCAAGACCAGCACAGCGTGTCTTGCCGTCTAGTGCTGACTGCCTCGAAGCCCCACGGTCAGTGTGAATCTCCCTCAGAGACCACACATGCAATCGGTGCGGGGAGGCTTCTGGGAAGGCATCAGACTTTTCAGACACAGTCATAAGTGAGGGAAAAGTCCCACAATGTGGACATTCACTGGACTAAGGAGGTGGCTTTCATGCATGATTTTGGCTTTTGTCAGTGTTGTGGTTGGAAGTTCAGCCTGGTCCATTCAGTTGTTTTGGGTTCTGCGCCAAGGGTGGCTGGGGAGATCCCTGAGGATTCCCTAGACGTACAAGGTCTGATTCATCCTGCCCCAGCCCAGCGTGATGACAGACACGGTCTGATTTCAGGCAGAGAACAACAAAAAAGTGTTAATAAGAGAGAAACCTACTAGATGCTTCTGGAAGCATTTCAACTTTGTGCTCTTCCCTTATCTCCTTTCCCACACTCAGCGGCAAAATAGCTAGAAAACCACAGGCTCCAAGGAGTCTCTGGAGAGGGGGGTGGTGGTGGTGGTGGTTAGAGCCTGTTTTCTAGAAAGCCGAGATAAAATGGGAAGCAGGCACACACATCCACACTGGGACATTTTGCTTCAGTGATGGCAGAAAGGTGGATATTGTTTTGAGATCTGTAAAGGGGAGATGAGGCATCAGGTATTAGGGCTGAGGGAGTTCCTCAAGAGTGTGACCACTGGGAGGCCATTCTGTCCACACTGTCCATTGGCTGAGGGCACTGGATACTTGATATACCCATGAGAGGCAGAATTTGGGGAAGATGGCATAAAGGAATCCCCTCTCTGGGCAAGAAAATGGGAGAGCCTCTTTCAGTCAGGGTGCATAGCTGTAAGCAGAAGCAAATGGCCCTGGCTGATTAATCAAGGAGAGAATTAATTTATTAATAAGACACTGAGCAACTCACAGCATCTCCAGGAGCACTGGGCACCTGGTTTGGAAGCTGCACACCAAGGACTGCACCCCAACTCCCGCATATGGAGAGGCATTTGCTCTGCTGAAGGGCCCACCGCCAACACCCCGACACCGGGCACTGGGTGCTGGCTGGAAACAGATCCCCTGCTGCCTCTAGACACAAGAAGCCCTGCTCCTGTGATGCCATCACCCACTGCCAGAATACATTCTGAGCTCTTCCAGCTGCTCCTTGTAGGTGACAGAGCCTGGACTGCTTACCTTGCCTATCTACCGGGGAGCTGGAGAAGCCAGTGTCTGGCCCTTTGGGGTTTTATAGTGACACGTGGGCTCTGCCTCACAAGATGGGTTGGGGGCACAGACACAGAACAAGGTGTAGGTCCTTACTGACCAAACAGAGGACAGTTGTTCCCTCTAAGTCATGAAGGGATAGGAAAGGTCTGCAGGGGCTTCTGATGTTGCTGTACTTCTTCGCCTTGTGTTGACTCTGGGAACCACTATAATCTGGCTTCTTTCACTGTGAGCTCACTGACTCTGTTCTCATTAAGGTCTCCTGTGATCTCCATCTTGCTAAAATCTGTGGTCATATCTCTGCCTACATCTTGGGCAAGCTCTTAGCAACATTTGCCACAGTTAGTCACTCCTTGAAACACTGTCTCCTCTTGGTTTCCATGACACTTCAACCCCCCCCCCCCCCCCCCCCCCCCACCCCACCTCCGGCTTCTCTCCACTCCTCTCCTCCTCTGACGTCTTGCTGGCTCTGCTTTCTCTGTCTGATTTCTGAACGTCGTCGGTGTTCCCTGGACCCGGTCCTGGCCCTTCCTTTTCATCTCTGATGTCTCCTCCATCTGTTCTTAGGACTTTAAGCACCATCTATGCCCTGATGACTCCTGCATTTGTGTCTCAAGTCTGGTTCTCTCCTTGGAATGCCAGGCTTGTACACTCAATTGCAGTAACAAAAATCTTTTTAGTTGGAGATAATTTCAAACTTTCAGAACAGTGGCAAAAATAAAAATAGCACACAAAACATCTGTATCCCCTTTATCCAGATTCACCTCATGTGGCCCTTTATACCACCTGTATGTATGTACCTCGTGTGTCTCACACACACACCCTTTTTTTCCCCCCTGAACCATTTGGGGGAAGGTTACATACCTCATGATCTTTTACTCTTAAAACACTTCAGTGTTTTTAGGGGTGAAGTGTATTCTCTTGAATGACTCAGCACAGTTATCAAACTCAGTAAAGGTAACATTGTTGTAGTGCCTTGATCTCTATCTACCATTCCCATTTCAATTTTGTCGGTTAGCCCAAAAATATTTCCTATGCATTTTTTTCACCTTCAGTACAGGATCTGGGCTAGGGGTGGTCTTGGCATTGGGTTGTCATGCGCCTTTGGCCTCTTTTTATCTGGAACATTTCCACAGCATTTATGTTTTACGACATTGACATTTTTGAAGAAAACAGTCCCCTTCCTTTTTTTTTTTTTTAATAGAACATTCCTCATTTTGGGTTTGGCTGATGTCTTCTCAGGATGAGGGCCAGGTTATTTATACTCTGCTGGAATCCTACCTTGGTTAGGTCATGTTTTTCTCAGAGTATCACATCTGGGAGCACACGGTATCTCTCACTGGTGATGTTAGTTTTGACCATCTCATCAAGGTGCTGTCTGATTGTTCTACTGTGCAATTACTGTTTTGGTTTTTTTTTCTTTTCCTTGTAACTAACACATGGTCTACGGGGAGACACTTTAAAACCATGCAAAGAGCCTGTTTTCATCAAAATTTACCTCTAGATTTAATATCCATTGATGATTCTTGCCTGATCCATCCTGTACTGGGATAAATGGAAGATGATACTTTTCTTTTACAGTTATAATAAAAAACACTTTTATTTAAGTTTATTAATTTATTTTGAGAGAGACACAGACAGCATGAGTGGAGGAGGGGTAGAAAGAGAAGGAGAGAGAGAGAATCCCAAGCAGGCTCCTCACTGCTAGCGCAGAGGCCGACACAGGGCTTGAACCCATGAAACTGAGATCATGACCTGAGCCGAAACCAAGAGTCAGGTGCTTAATCGGCTGAGCCACCTAGGTACCCCTATATTTATAATTTTTTTTAAAAAAGTTTATTTATTTTGAGAGAGAGAGCACAGCAAGGGAGAGTCAGAGAGAGAGAGGGAGACAGAGATCACAAGCAGGATCCACACTGTCAGGGTAGAGCCCACTGTGGGGCTTGAACCCACAAACTGTGAGATGATGACCTGAGCTGAAAAAAAGAGTTGGATGCTTAACCGACTGAGCCAATCAGGAGCCCCAAGAAAATGATGCTTTTCTAATTCCAGCACCACCTACATGTTGTCCTGTCAACCCTTGACATTCTGCTATTAGTAAGAGCCATCTTTCTCCCCTGTCCATCCCTCCCTTCCTTTCCTCTCTCTTTCCTTATTTGTTTATTATTGGTATGGACACGAGTTTTTCAATGGTTTGTAATTCATTAATGTACTTCACTTAGCTGTCACACAGACAGTTCAAACTCAGCATGTCCACAGTGGAACTCTCAGCTTCCCACTACAAACGAATGAACCCCCCACGTCATCTTAGTCTTCCTGTCCTAGGAAATGACGCCATCAGCCCTCCCCCCAGTTGCTCAAGCCAGAAACTCAGATATCATCCTCAATTCTCATCTTTCTCTCAGCCTCGACACCTAATTCATATGCAAGTTCTGTTGGGTCGACCTTCAAAATCCATCTTGAGTCCCCCTCCTGTCTCCGTCTCTACCCCATGGCTCACATGCCGCATCCCTGCCACCCTCATCTCTCCCCTGAACCGAGGCAATATCTCTCCCTGCTGCGCCACTGCCCACATGCCCCCTCCAACTCCTTTACACACACCAGCCAGTGTGACGTTTAAAAATAAATTATAATCAGATGTGTTTCCCCTGCTTCAAACCTCCGATGGCTTCTCACTGCATCTAGAATAAACCGCGCCCTTTGGCACAGCCTCCGGGTCTCTGCGGCCTCTTTGCTGCGTCTCCTCTGCTCTCCTCGGCCCTGCTGGTGCTGTAGGGGGACCTTCACACACCTACACCTCCCCTCCCCCCCCCTGCCCCCGCCCTGCCTCGCCATGTGGCTTTCCCAGAGTGGGTGCTCAACAGGAACCCAGGTTCTGGGGATAGTTTTCCACTGGATTTCCTCACTATTGAGCAAAGGGTCGTCTTCCTAACACTTAGATTTGAAAGTGGCTGTGGAGATGACTCACGTGGGGCTTCGTGTTCGAGAAAGCCACGGTTTGTGGTTTGGTTTGGTTTGTCAGGCAGAGCAGGAGGTTATGAGAAATGGGAAAAAGTTCTCACTGGAGTCAGTGACGGACAGAGGGCCGAGGGCCCCCTCTGAATCTGATCTTGTCTCAGAGCGGGGGCTGCATGGGCAGCCACAGGTTCACGGGGTGCCCCTCGGCTCTCCCCAGGTGCAGGCAAGGGTCTGGGGACCAGCGACCGTGGCGGCACCCTCATACCTTTCCTGGTCCCTGCAGACTTGTGGTTTTCACAGCTGTTGACTTTGGTTGAGCTGGACTTTGGTGTTTGGTTCTGTCCTTGGACGGTTGCTTTCTGGAGACGCTGGGTCACTCTCTTTTAATCTCACTTGCTTAACAAACAAAACCAAATGGAGACTTTCTCCTCTGGGTTCAAATGGAACTTCATTCAACTCTCACTTCGCCCTGTGCTACCCAGTCTGCTCATTGCCCGGCCTCCAGCCTCGCTGCCTGTGTAATGCCCAGGAACCTCGGCCTCCCCCTCAGCGCCGTGAGCCACACTGCCGAGCTCTGTCCCCTTGTCCTCTCGGGCCAATGCCCGGGCGCTGGCCGTGTGCACTCCGGCAGTCCCACCCAGTCACTTCTTGAAGTGCCTTGTTAGGACCGGTCCTTCCGGGTGAGCTTGAACTCCCCGGAGGCCTGGCCTTTGCTGCTGCAGAACAGGCCAGGGCAGTGCAAACAGCCTGATGCCCAGAGGGGCTCCTGGGCCACCAGCACAGGCTTCTGCATCTCGTGCATTTCTGCTTTGAAGCTTCAGAGTATCATCTACAGCTGACCAGCCCCCAGGGCTTCTGAAAGCTGAGGGCTGTCTTTGGGGGAAGAGCCTTTGGGCCATTTCTGAGGCTGTCACCTCACCTCTGCCACTTTCCAACTGTGTGGCCTTGCCCTTTCTGTACAGTTGGGATGGTGAGAGTCCTGTGGCACTGGAGGGTAAGTGAGGCCAGCACACCATGAGTTCTTAATAATCAGGGGTTGTTATTGCTGTTGCTACTGCTTACTCATCCCATTTGTAATGATTTGTTTGCTTCCTGTCTTCCCCAGGAGCTCCTCTGTTTCTGTCCCATCCTCCTCTTTGATAGCAGAGCCTGATTGTCAATATGTATAGTTTGATGAAGGAAAGAAAGAAAGAGAAAAGAGAGAAAGGAGGGAGGGAAGGAGGGAAGGAAGGAAGAAAAAGAGAGAGAGAGAGAAAGAGGAATAGAGAGAGGAGGGAAGGAAGGAAGGAAAAGAAAAAGAGAGGAGGGAGAGAAGAAAGGAAGGAAGAAACAAAGAAAGAAAAGAAAGAAAGAAAGGAGGAAAAGAGGAAAGAAGGAAAGAAAAAAGAAAGAAGGAAAGAAAAAAGAAAGAATGAATGAAAGAATGAACTTGTCATGACAATTAAACAAGATGCTGTGAGAGCTCCCGGCACCGAGGGACGCTTCTTCTGGAGGTGGACGGGCCATTAGCAGCTCGGCCGGGCTGGGCCGGGGAGGGCAGGGGGCCAGGTCAGAGTGTCGGGGACAGTGGGAGAGCCAAGTGCTGCTGCAGGAAGGTCTCCAGGTGCTTCTCAAACCAGTGGCACCACCTCCGCCGGGGACTCCTCACTTCTGGCCTCTGTGTGAAGTCTCGGCCACTGCTGTGCAGGTGGGTCTCCTCAGAGGAGAACTGGCTGAACCGTCTTCCTGGAGCCTCAGACCCTCCCAGGGGCCTGGGTCTGAGCAGCGGGTGACAGCTGAGCAGCCAGTCCCCAGAGTAAATGCCATCTCTTTCCCTTCAGCATGAACTCTCACATTTACATTGTTGCCAAGTTGGAAATCACAATAGCGTAAACTCCCCTCAGTAGCCCCATCAGCCCCTGAAGAGAGAGGAGAAAAAAGCTCGGTCCACTCCAGGAACAAAGTCCCCACTGTTGTAAGACATGGGCTTCTGTTCAAGTCCCTGGGGTCCCTGTGGCAGCAGTGGACTGAGCTGGGCCCAGCAAGTGGGGTTTACCACGTGGTCAGGGGCAGCCCCCCAAGGCCTGGCCTCGTTTCCCACCACTGGAGACGGGCGGCTCGCAGCCTGGCCAGGGCACCCATCGAGGGGCTGATCCTGCCAGCCGGGTAGGATCCCAGGGGCTTGAATGCCTCCCCTGTCCCAGAGGGTCAGTGCTTGCCCCGGGAGCCCTGGTCAAGGGCACATCACATCCCTTGCCAAACTGAAGCCCAGTGTGTGCCCAGAGTCTGCCTCCTTCGGAACAGTCTTCCTTTTCACTGCCCTGCTCAGGAAATCGCAAAGGTTAAAATTTCCATCTTCTGTCTTAATTCCTGCTATGACTCAGTCTCTGGCAGGAGCCTTTTTTTCCACCTTCCAGGGCAGAGTCTGAGCTAGAGATTCAAAGCAGAGAGGCTGACAGCATGGAGCAGTTTGGATGTGCCGCTGGAGAGGTCACTTTGCCACCTCCACCCTGCGGTGAAGCATCCCTGTCCCGGCCTCCCTGCCTCCCCGCAAGGCGCACCGACACGCCCCTTCCCTTGCTCTGTTTCTTCGCCAGCCCTGCCTGTCCCCCCTTCATCACCTCATGGCTCTACTCCCTGCTTTCTTGGGGGACAGCTCATTCACAGAGAAACGCTTGCAGTGTGGCTGGGGACTTGCGGAGATGCCGTACCTTAACCATGGAAGGCTCTGCAGCCTCCAGGGCATTGGCGAGGCCAGCCCCCAGGAGTCTGAGTCCCTGGGCTTTCTCACTCACGCTGACTTCTTGGGAAATAAGGACTTCTTCCCCAGCAGGGGCTTCAGGTCAGCTTTCTCTTACTTTAATTTTTCAAACTAGGAGGCTTCTCACAGGACCACTGTGGCATCCAGGCCTTTATTTTGGACAGTGGCCCAGCGTTCTGAAATAATGGCCTGCAGCTGGGTGCGGACACTGAAATGGGGGAGCAGTGCTTCCCAGTCAAGAGGCCCTCAATATTTGGGCAAACGTGTGCTCTGAGCTGACTTGCAGAGCAGACGTCTGAGGCTCCATGGTGAGCATTTCTGGGGGGACTCAGGCCAGCCTATCTTTGGCCTGAAGCTCTTTTAACCTGGGGACTTCTCTGGCACCAGTGTTTGTGGGTTCAAATAAGACAACTTTCCGATAGCAGAGTAGGAGAGAAATCATAATCAACTGGAATCACCAGTGGAAGTGAGACAAATTCTAAATTTGTGAGAAAATAGTGAGGAGATTCTAAGTTTTCAGCCCGATGTAAATTGTTCCATAGCTATTACAGTTTTTGCTGCAACGTGGACAGCCTGAAGGGTGTTTTGCCTCATTTGGGAATATACATACATACATACATATATACATACATACATACATACATACATACATACATACATAAATAAAGTAAGAAGGTGATTGGAACCCCTCGTCAAGGGTTATAAAGCCAAGGCCTAGGTTCTCAGAGTCCATAGGAAAAATGTCATGATATGTAGACTTATTCATATCCCCAACCCCAGAGACAGTCTCTAGTTGTTTTTTTAATTGTAAAAATAAATAGCGGGCCTAGGTGGTGTAGTTGGTTAAGCGTCCGACTGCTGATCTCGGCTCAGGTCAGGATCTTGTGATTTGTGAGTTCTAGCCCCGCAGTGGGCTCTACACTGATGGTGTGGAGCCTGCTTGGGATTCTCTCTCTCCTTCTCTCTGCCCCTCACTAGCTGTGCTCTCTCTCTCTCTCTCTGTCTCTCAAAATAAATAAACATTTAAGAAAATAAAAATAAATAAACAGAAAAATGAGCAAAAAAAAAAAATTCACACAGCATCTAGTCACTTAACATGTCACAGTTATTTGTTCTGGTGGCTTGGTTTTAATTTACTTGAGTGGCTTCTGGCTTAAATATAATTTATGTATTTGAAATCTAAATAACCACTATTATTGACAAATAAACTGGCAAGTTTGATCAAAACCCTTAAGACAGACAAACTAACTGGAGGCTTCTAAAGAGAATTTCTCCAGTCATCCATTCATTTCCAATTTATCTAACACAGTAAGTCAACAATTCTTTCAGAAGGGATTTAGGACAGAATTAGAATAAAGATACAAACAAACAAGGTGACTACTCACTGTTGTGTAGATTGCGGCTCTCCACTCCAGGGCAGGTTTGCTTCCCAGGGAACATTTGCGATGTCTGCAGACATTCTTGGTTGTCACAGGGAGAGGGGCTGGTACTGGCTCTCAGTGGGAAAGGCTGGGATGCTGCTCCACATCCTTCAATGCTCAGACTGCTCTCCCCCAAGCCTGCACAATCTGGTTTAAAATTCAGTAGTGCCGAGGGTGAGCAACTGTGGGACAGAAACTGAGAGATTGAAAGAAGCATAAGGCACAGTTACTATTTTTGAGGAATTAACAAGGTAAAGCATTAAAAAAATTTTTCTTAATGTTTTCTATTTATTTCTGAGAGAGAGAGAGATGGTGTGAGCAGGGGAGGGTCAGAGAGAGAGGCAGTCACAGACTGAAACAGGCTCCAGGCTCTGAGCTGGCAGTCAGCACAGAGCCCGACGTGGGGCTTGAACCACGAACCGTGGGATCATGACCTAAGCGAAAGTCAGACGCTTAACCGACTAAGCCACCCAGGAGCCCCCCACTAAAGGATTTTTAAAGTGCATAATGGAAATAGATTTTAATCTTCCACTTGTCTTTCCCTGTTCTGGCCCACGGTCAGGCTCATGGAAAAGACAGGAGTCCCGTCATGCTCCTGAGCCAGGCATTCTGGGAAGGGCCCAAGCAGCAGAGCCTGGAGCTGAGGCGATGGGTGTGACTTGCTCCAGTTGGCTAGTCACTGGAATCTGCACTCTTCTTGGGGGGACAGTGAATGACTAGAGCCATTTTTCCCTGCAGGTGGTCCACAGCTCTGAGCCCACCAAAGAACGCCAGGGCCGTGAGACACAGCCCTGATGGAGGAAGATGACAAGAGGGTGTGTGACCGCAGAGCAGCACCGTGGCTGCCTTCAAGTCCAGCTCTGGGGAGTCTCTTTTCTGTTTGCAGTTCTTGCTGTCCTCAGGCTCCTGGGACCCCTGTGTTCCATCTAGTACCCAGAACTGCAGCTAATACCCTGGGGCCAGCCTGGTGCTCTGTCATCTCTCTACCACATTAGTCAGGTGGGCCTCACCTATGGGTATGCATTCCTGAGTGAAGCCTGGCTCAGAGAAGAGACATCTCGAAGCCTATGTACTATGGTATTGTGGCTGGAAAGGATAGTCCTTGCTTCTAGAGAGGCTTGTTGAAGTATTTAGAGATGAAACAATATGATGTCTGTGATTTGTATCAGAATCATCTGAAGGGTGGGCACTGGGGAGAGGTAGTGAGTGAGGTGAAAGAAAACAAGATTTATGGGGAGCCCAAGGGGGCTCAGTCGTTTAAACGTTCGGCTCTTGATTTTGGCTGGGTCGTGATTTGTTTGTGAGTTTGAGCCCTGTGTCAGGCTGACAGCAAGGGAGCCTGCTTGGGATTCTCTCTTTCCCTCTCTCCCACTTACTCTCCCTCTCAAAATAAATTAAATAAATAAATAAATAAATAACTTCAAAAGAAACAGGATTTGCTGTGAGCCATGGGTGATGTCCATGGGGGTGTACTGTACTTTTGTGTATGTTTTATAACTTTTGTGTATGTTTGGAATTTTCCATAAAATATCTATAAGCCACACTTGACCTTCAAAGCAATGCAAGCATGTTGTAAGTGCCAAGTATGTGAAAGGACTGACTGAAGGGACCCTCCAGTTTTCTTTCAGAGAGTGTCATTTGATTTCATTTCTGACTGCAGGCTTGGGTTTGGAATGAGACTTTTTATTTTTAAAAAATTTTTTAAAGGTTATTTATTTTGAAAGACAGACAGTGTTGAGTGGGGGAGGGGCAGAGAGAGAGAGGGAGAGAGAATCCGAAGCAGCCTCCGCACTGTAAGAATGAAGCCGACAAGGGGCTTGAACTCACAAACCGTGAGATCCTGACCTGAGCCGAGATCAAGGGTCGGAAGCTCAACTGACTGACGACCCAGGTGCCCTGAGAGTTTTTAATATCGTCCTGTTTATGTGGAAGATTAGGGCTCCTGTCAGGGGGATGGGTTTGGGCAGAAGTGCTGGTGGAGTCGGAGAGGAGGGAGGATGGAGGAAGGGTCTGTCAGGATGTGCGGGTGAGGATGGGGCTGGACCACCCCTTAGGACTGCCTGCCCTGAGGCAGGAGGGTCTGGCGGAACAGGGGGAGGCAGGGTTGGCCTTCAGGGTTTCAATGTGGGCCCTGGACAAAGAGTGAGCAGATGGTGAATCGGGGGTCGGATCAGAGGAGGACTCTTGTGTTTTAAACAGTCCGACAGTAACAGAGAAATAGGCAGCTGAGGTCTCACAACCTGATGTCCTTCCCATGCTGGGGTCCTCTGCACCTACACTTTGTGTGGAAGGGGAGGGGAGTTTAACCGTAGGGTCTGTCTCGTAGATGGGGGAGCAGGAAGGTACCTAAGAGCAGCACTGGGGACTTTTCCAGTATCGACTGCTGTGTAGCAAACCACCTCCAAACCTAATGGCTTAAAACAGTGCCCAGTTTGTTGCTTCTCAGGCTCAGCGGGGCAGCTCTTGGGCTGGTCTGCCTAGTGCTTGCAGTCCGGTGGCACCTGGGGCTGCGGTCATCGGGAGTCTCCTCAGCCGGAGAGCGGTTGGCCTCTCCATGTCACCTCAAGGCGTCTGCTTCCCATATGGCCTCTGTGATGTCTCCGTGTGCACCTTCTGGCAGAAGAGCTCGGCTTTCCAACATGGAGGCTCGGGTCTCCCAACGGTGTCACGGGTGTCACAGAAGCAGCGTTTTCACGCCTGGATTGGTCCAGCATCACTCCTACCACCTTCTGATACTTAAGCAGTTGTGAACCAACTCAGGCTTGGGGGAGGGGAAATAAAACTGCACCTCCTGATGAGAGAATGACAAAGAACTGTGGCCACCTTTAATCCACTACAGGAACCTGTTTGGAGTCTGCATGGAAGAGGGAGAGAGCTGCAGTCATATTAAGTGATGCCACCTTGCAGATGGGGAGGATCCCAGCACTGCTATCCCTTGTTCCTTCGTCATTCTGTCGTGGGGATGGTTGTAACGTCTTTAGATATTTCTCCAGACCTCATGTCATCATCCATGAAGTCGTGTCACAATGATCTTTCTCTGGGACCAGTCCTGGGTCAACCACCTCACTGTGCACTATTCTTGAAAGTCATTCACCCAGCATGACTCTGAAGCCAAACCTTTCCCCACATGCTGGGAGCCTCTTCTGTGATGACATGGCCACAACCTGGCCTATCTTGGTCTGTTTGGGCTGCTATAACAAAAGTACCATAGACTGGGTACCTTAGATAAAAATCACCTATTTCCCTCAGTTCTGGAGGCTGGCAAGTCCAAGATCAAGGTGCCAGCAGATCTGTGTATTGTGGGGTCCTGCTTTCTGGTTCACTGATGGCCACCTCCTGCTCTGTCCTCACATGGCAGCAGTGGAAGAACTCTCTGGGATCTCTTTATACGGGCAGTAGTCACCCAGTTACCTCCTGAAGGCCCAACCCCCAGATGCCAAGTACTGGGGATAGGATTTCAACATATGAATTTGGGGGAAACAAAGGCATTATCTATAACCTGGTTCTTTTACTCTCTTCCTTCTGGACCCAGAGAAAGGAGGTCTTTAGGACACGGGAATGAGAGCCTGACTCAGCTTTAACTGAATCTGTCAAATAATGGGTCCAGTGGGCAGCCTCGGGGCACCTCGGGGAGACAATATAACAGAACACCTTCACGTGTCAATATCTGCTTAATCTTCCCACAAGCCTGTGAGGACACTGTAGCTACCATGCTAAACATGGACCTTAAGGGCATGCAGGCAGTTGTGGTGGGGTCAAGGGTCAAGTCCAGGTCAGCCTGACACTGTACTCACCTCTCCTGGCAGTCCTGAGTCATAATCCCCATGGCTGCCCTGTGGGTGGGTGGGGAGGTGGATGTAGGGAGAGCTGGCCCTGCTCTCATGCCTGGACTCCTTGGGGATGCCCTTTCCTTAGTTACAAAGAGCCTTGGCTTTGGTTTGCTACCCAGGACAGATGTTCTCAATTTTCAAGGAGTGAACGTTTCTTGTTTCACCTTACCTTAATCAAGTTATTTGGGTTCTGTCCACAAAGTGTCTGGGGAGCTGGATAAATGGGGAGGGGGCCCCAGCCACCCACAAACCTGGAGGGAAGGGTCTGTGCAATGAATGGCTCCTCTGTCTGCTGGCCATGGAGTGGCTGATCCAGGGGCTTCATCAGGGGGGCAGGGTGGAGGAGGTCGCTCTGGCTCCTGGGTCTGTAATTAAGATTTGACCTGTTTCCAAGTCCATATGTCTTGGAGGAAGCCTTCATTCTCTCACTCTCCTCAGGTTCCTGGCCACCGTCCCCGTCTGTCCCAGTGCCCAGGTGGGAAATGAACACGCCAACACGCTGGGCCCAGCCCCGGGCTCTCTCCCTTCTCTGCCACATTCCACACACAGGTGGGCTATGCTGGGAGACATTCCTGGGCAGAGCTTGGCTGGATAGCATTAAAAAAAAAAAAGTCTTTGAAATACACTCCTATTCAAAGAGGACTGGAGGTGCAGGTGTGGGGTGAGGTCGGTGGACTCGCAGTGCTTTCTTGGAGAGGCTGCTTTGGTTTCAGTTGTGAGTGGAAGAACGCCCTGCAGCCCTTGTGTGGTTCCCCTTACTCTGCAAGGACGGTGGGGGGTTCTTGTGCCCCCTCCCCCACTTAGCCCCTTGCTAAGTACAACTGGAATCAACAAACAGCAGGAGGCACCGAAAAAAGCACTTGTTGATTCAAGGTAGTGGCTCCCAACCTTGGCTGAATGTTAGGGATCTCCTGGGAAACTGCAATGCATGGATGCCAGGCTCTCACCCATATATATCCTGACAAATTCCGGAGTACGGTCTGGATGAGAACTCTCCCATGTGATGCCAACGTGAAGACAAGGTGGCAAACTCCCACAATGTCCTTCTCTGTCAGCCCTGCTTGAACCTGGGCATGCCTCAGCTTGGGGGCTGCTCACGAGGCTGTCCGTGGCGTTGCCTCTTGTCAGCCGCTGGAGGTCGTCACACTCTGCTAGTTCCCAGAGTATTCACACAATGTGACCTGCAGAAAGAGGATCTTGGAGACGTCCAAAGCGCCTCCCACCCACAACCACAGAAGGTCAAAGGATACAACTTGCAGGTGTCTGTAGATGGTTCAGGAAACCGCTGCAGAAGGCATCACATTCCACATTGGATCCATCAGCAAATCCTGTTGGCTCCATCTTCAGAATATATTCAGATTCTGACCACTTCTCAGCACCTCCACTGCTCACCCAGGTCCCTGTACCATCTTACCACCATGTCTGAACAGTTGCAGTGAGCTCCTTAGCTGGTCTCTCCAATATCATCCTGGTGCCCTCCACAGTCCCTCAATATGGCAGCCTGAGTAGTCCCTTCAAAATGCAATTCAGAGTATGTCTCTATTGTGTCAGAACCCTCCATTGGCTTCCAGATATACATCTGGTAAAATCCAAAGTTCTTACCATGATCTATAAGGCCCAACATAGTGTGGGGTATGATATCTCTCTGGCCTTCTTGTTTGACACTCTCCCCTTGTTCATTCCAATCTAGACATACCAGTCTCCTTGCTGTTCTGCAAGCTTGTGAAATCCGCTTCCACCTCAGGGCTTTTGTACATGCTCTTCTCTCTGGCTGGAATGCTCTTATCTTTGATATTTGTGCAGCCCAGGACCTTACTTCCTTCAGGTTTCTGTTCAATTGTCTTATCAGATTCAGGTTTCCTTGAGTAACTTGCTTAAAATAGTGCCCCCCAACCCAACCTTAACTCTCTTTTATTTTATTATCAGAGCTTATTACTACCTGCATATTTTCTGTTTATTTTTGGCCTTGCCACTAGAATGTATGTTTCATAGAGTAAGTTCACTGTTGTATCCCAGCCTAACTTAGCAAGGGCTCAACAAATATTTGTTGAATGGGTGAACAAATGTATGAGGCAAAGCAGTGGCAAAGAAGATTCTTGGGAAATCCTCACTGAAGGTCTTAGGACTAGGCTTTGAAGGACTGAGAGGTGGTCAGATGGGGGATGGAGTGGGAGGGCATTTCCACCAAAGGGGACAGCAGACACAGTCAGTTGGGAGCTATGGCAGACTACAGTGTGGGGCCATGAATGGGCCATCTGGAGAGAAGGCTGGAGTCTGGAACACTGTGTTCTTAAGGGGCTTGGTGCCTTGCTAACTAAATAACCTGTAGGGCTGCAGTGAAGCTGGGAGAATGGAAGTCCTGTGCAGCCCAGAAAAGGCTCTGCACAGAATGGAGGTTTACTGCGATTACTTCGTTGCTGTTCCTGGTTGATACCACAGACCACATAACCTCTGAGTATAGTCTTAGAATCATTCATAAACCACGGAAGTCTTCCTAGCGAGGGCCAGCCTGAAGTGAAGGTGGGTGGAGCTGGGTTGGGTTTGCGAGGAGCAAGGTTTCCCTGCCTCCCCCCAGGCTGCTGTGGCCTGAGCTGGCTGTGCCTGCCTCAGGCTTGGGAACCTCCCTGAGACCCATGAGCAGAATTTGGTAAGACCCTGAGTTACCTGGAGAGGTGGCGTATTAGTAATTAGCACATTGCCAGCTAGCTCAGATTGGACACTGAGGGAGCACAGCTTGGGAAAGGGAATGAAAGAGATGTTGGTTTGTGAGGAATGGAACAGAAGTCCAGGTGGAGCTACTGGGAGAGCTATTTGGGTATAAACGAAGTCACTAGAGGATTGTGTTGTGTGTTCCTGAACAATGTTAGGCAGCCCCGGCACATTCACTGCCATCTTCTATTTCTCTGGTGATAATAACTTTCCTAATTAACTGCTAACACCAGGTGGTGTTAGGGGCTTTACCCATCACCTTATTAATCATCCCCCCAAAATAATGGAAAGACAATAATACAGTAGAGGAAATTATGTATGAGAAACTTAGGGGTAATGTGAGTGAAAATGATGGGGGAAAGAACTCTGGAAATCCTCCCCTCCATAAAAGCACTAAGAGCACTGGCAACAACAACAACAAAAAAAAGTCAGAATAAACTGTTTCAAAATTCTGCAAATTAACTAGAGACTTGCAACAATCAGAGCATATATTTAAGAAAAGTGGCCAAATCTTAATAAGAACAGTGAGCTTTGTGGTGCTTTAACTTGTGCTATTACAGCTGGTAACAAAGCTCAGCAAGATGGAAAGATGCAAGTTCAACAGTCAAAACTCTGTTGTATTTCTGTCTTGAGCAATGAACAATATGAAAATAAAACTAAGAAAATAATTTCGTATACACTAGCATCAAAAAGAAGAAAATACTTAGTAATAAATAAGTATACACACATACATACCTAGGAATAAAAGTTAAAGTGCAAGCTTTCTACAACTGAAAACTATAAAATATTGTTGAATGAAATTAAAAAGGTCCTCAAGAAATAGAAACTCACCTTGTGTTTATGGCTTTGACAACTTAATGTTGTTAGAAGGCAGTACTCCCCATTGTGATCTGCAGATTCAAAGAAATGAGGTAGAGAAGTTGGTACCCTCATGTTGCAGGTGAGAATTCAATGGTACAGCCATTTTGGAAAACAGATGGCCAATTCCTCAAAAAGTTAAACAAGAGTTACTATATGACCTAGCAATTCCACTACTAGAGAACTGAAAACATGTCCACATAAAAGCTTGTACATGAATGCTCATAGCAGCATTATTCATATTAGCCAAAAAATGGAAACAGCCAAAACATCCATCAACTTATAAATGGAAAAACAAAATGTAGTATGTTGACACAATTGATTGGCATAAAATAGAGTGAGGTAGTGATCCATGATACAACAAGGATGAATCCTGAAAACATTATGGTAAATGAAAGAAGCAAGAAAAGGTCCCGTGTTGTACGAATCTGTTTGTATGAAATATTCAGCATAGGCAAATCCATTGAGAAAGAAAGTAGATTACAGTTACCAGGGTATGGGGGATGGGCAATGGGCAATGGGGAGTGACTACTAATGAATATGAGATTTCCTTCTGGGGTGATGAAAATATTCTAGAATTAGGTGGTGGTAACGTTTGCACAACTTTCTGAATATACTCCAAACCACTAACTGGATTGTATGCTTTAAAAGCGTGAATTTTATGGTATGTGAAATATACCTCAATTTAAAAAAAGTGTTTTAGAAAACTTCCCTAGGACAGAAAACTAGTTACTATGGTAGTCATGATTTGAATCCAATGCCCAAGAGCTTAAGGACATTTGTTGCCAAGTCCTCTGTCCTTGGTAAGCATCATGTGGTCCCTTGGAACTGACTCAGTTACCCACAGAAAAATGGTTTCTTTTGGGTGACACTGTGTCTTCTGGCACAGCTACCTGGATGTCTGCTTGTCAACAGGGGCTGACCTGGACACAAACTGTTGTTTAATACTATACAGCATCCTTGCCTCTCCCACTACCAATATTTTGTTATAAAGTCAAGTGTGGGTGTCTGATTTGCTCTTCTCTTGGAATGACATCCTTTCCCTGCGGTTCCTTTTCTCTCATGTAAACGGATGAGGGACGGGCCTATGCTGCCACTCTAGCAGATGTGACCGAATTCCTGATTAAACTAAAACTCAATCTCTACCTCTGCTACAATATTATTATTGTGGGTACTAATCTCCTTTCCTTTAAATATTTTATTATTATTATTATTATTATTATTATTATTGAAAGAGAGAGATAGAGCAAGCGAGGGAGGGGATTAGAAGGAGAGAGAAAAAGAATCTCAAACAGGCTCCATGCTCAGCTTAGAGCCTGATGTGGGGCTTGATCTCACAACCGTGAGAGGACCTGAGCCGAAATCAAGAGTCAGGTGCTCAACTGACTCAGCCACCCAGGTGCCCCTACTTTAGGTATAGGATAAATTTTCTCCTCTTCAACTCATCCACCTACCCACCCACCGCCCCATCCATCCTTCCCTCCCTTCATCCCTCTATCTATCCATCCATCCACCCACCCACCCATCTATCCATCCATTCATCCATCCACTCATCCATCCATCCATCCACCCACCCATCCATCCACCCACCCACCCACCCATCCATCCATCCATCCATCCATCCATCCATCCATCCATCCAGTCAGCCAGCCAGCCAGCACTCCATCCATTCAATTTGATCAATCCATGTTGTGCTAGGCTCTTGGCAAACAACTTCCTGAAGCACAGTTTTGCCTAGGTTTGAGAACATGCACCAACTGAGTTTTTCTAAGTCCTCTAGAAATTTATGAGTTCAGGGGGTGTCTTTCTGGGTTGTGTGTAGGGTTGAAATGCTTGGCAGCCATGATGATCAGACAGGGGTCCCAGGCAGCCTCACAAAGGCAAAAATGATTCTGATCCTTCCTGCTGATTCCTCCCTCCCTCCTTCCCTTCCTCCCTCCCTCCCTTCCTTTCTCTCTCTCTCTTTCTTTTTCTTTCTCCTACAGAGTTCACGGAACAAGCCATTTTCAATAAAAGGGTTTGCAAATGTAAAATTTCCTCCCTGAGGGCTCCTTCTGCATGGCACAGACCTTTCATCACTAACCCAACTTGTAATCTTGGGTAAAAGAAGGTTCTCCATTTATTTTCAAAGAGAAAAAAAAATGCAAAGCAAAACCAAACAGCCACATCATGAAGTCGCCCTATGTAATGAGGTTGCTCTGTTGAGCTGTCATTACTCTGGGCTCCAGGAGGGCCCAGGCTGCCCACTGGCCTCCCACCTCATGCTGGCCAGTCAGGGCTGGAGTTAGCAGCTGGACAGCCCAGAAGGCCACCCTGGAGGCTCTGAGGAGAGACCGTTTTTCAGAGCTGGGCCTCACTTAGAAACTCCTGGCTGGGATGACATGATACTCTACATAGAAAACCCGACAGACTCCACCAGAAGCCTACTAGAACTGATCCAAGAATTCAGCCAAGTTGCAGGGTACAAAATCAACGTACAGAAATCGGTTGCATTTTTATACACCAATGATGAAGCAACAGAAAGAGAAATCAAGAAACTGATCCCATTCACAATTGCACAAAAAACCATAAAATACCTCGGAATAAACCTAACCAAGGATACAAGAGATCTGTATGATGAAAACTATAGAAAACTTATGAAGGAAATTGAAGAAGACACAAAGAAATGGAAAAACATTCCATGCTCATGGATAGGAAGAATAAATATAGTTAAGATGTCATTACTACCTAAAGCACTCTACACATTCAATGCAATTCCAATCAAAATTGCACCAGCATACTTCTCAAAACTAGAACAAACTATCCAAAAATTTGTATGGAACCACAAAAGACCCCGAATAGCCAAAGTAATACTGAAAAATAAAACCAAAACGGGAGGTATCACCATCCCAGACTTCAGCCTCTACTACAAAGCTGTCATCCTCAAGACAGTATGGTATTGGCACAAAAACAGACACATAGACCAATGGAACAGAATTGAGAACTCAGAAGTGGACCCAAAAGTATACAGCCAACTGATCTTTGACAAAGCAGGAAAGAATATCCAATGGAAAAAAGACAGCCTTTTTAACAGATGGTGTTGGGAGAACTGGACAGCAACATGCAGAAGAATGAAACTAGATCATTTTCTCACACCATGCACAAAAATCAACTCAAAATGGATAAAGGACCTGAACGTGAGACAGGAAACTATCAACACCCTAGAGGAGAAAGCAGGAAACAACCTCCTTGACCTCCACCGCAGCAACTTCTTACTTGACACATCCCCAAAAGCAAGGGAATCAAGAGCAAAAATAAACTGTTGGGACCTCATCAAGATTAAAAGCTTCTGCACAGCCAAGGAAACAACCCAGAAAATTAATAGGCAACCAACGGAATGGGAAAAGATAGTTGCAAATGACATATCAGATAAAGGGTTAATATCCAGAATCTATAAGGAACTCACCAAACTACACGCCCGAAAAACAAACAACCCAGTGAAGAAATGGGCAGAAGACATGAACAGACACTTCTCCAAAGAGGACATCCAGATGGCCAACAGACACATGAAACGATGCTCAGCATCCCTCCTCATCAGGGAAATACAAATCAAAACCACACTGAGATACCACCTCACGCCAGTCAGAGTGGCTAAAATGAGCAAATCAGAGAACTCTAGATGCTGGCGAGGATGTGGAGAAACGGGCACCCTCCTACACTGTTGGTGGGAATGTAAACTGGTACAGCCCCTCTGGAAAACAGTGTGGAGGTTCCTCAGGAAACTAACAATAGAACTCCCTTATGACCCAGCAATAGCACTGCTAGGAATTTACCCAAGGGATACAGAAATGCTGAGGCATAGGAGCACATGTACCCCAATGTTCATAGCAGCACTCTCCACAATAGCTAAAACATGGAAAGAGCCTAAGTGTCCATCAACAGATGAATGGATCAAGAAGATGTGGTTTATCTATACCATGGAATACTACATGGCAATGAGAAACAATGAAATCTGGCCATGTGTAGCAACATGGATGGACCTTGAGGGTGTTATGCTGAGCGAAATAAGTCAGGCAGAGAAGGACAAATATCATATGTTTGCACGTATAGGAGGATTAGGAGGAACTTGACGGAGGAACAAGGGGGAGAAGAAGGGCGGAAATGGTGGGGGAAAGGGAGAGAGGCAAACCATGAGAGACTCTTGAATGCTGACAAAAACTGAGGACTGATGGATGTGGGGGGGAGGGGGGGATGGGCATGAAGGAGGGCACTTTGGGGATGAGCACTGAGTGTTATGTAGAAACTAATTTGACAATAAACTATTTGTAAAAAAAAAAAAAAAAAAGAAACTCCTGGCTGGTCAGTAGCAGCCAAGGACGGGAGAAAAGTACTGTCAGAACCCCCACCTCAGCTACCCGTTGGAACATTCCAAATTCGGGCACCCCTACCTTCCCCCAGAGTCCTAAACTCGTCCTCTCGGCTCATAGACTCTCGCTCATCCTCGAGAGCCAGTAGGAGATTTGCCTCCAGGACCCCGGAGCCTCTGCATCCTACAACTACTCATGCAACAGCAGTTTACTAAGCGTTTTTTTGGGGCCAAGCTAATGACAAATAAGACTGGATCCTCGCCCTTCCCACAATAAGGAAGTAGATATGGAAACAATTATGGGACAGTGTACTAAGCACCCATAGCTATTCTTGCTGACTTTTAGGGTGCCATATGCACCCCTCTCTCCCTTAGTCAGCCAGCTGGCCTTTTATTTTCCCTTTCAGGGTAGGCAGGTGGTCTTTGCTTTTTAAATAAAATGGGAGGAGGAATAGTGCCTGTCTCAGGAAGTTGTGAGGGTTTAATGAGTTTGTTTATGCAAAATGCTTAGGAGGTACCTGGCATTGGAGTTTGGAAATTGCTAGATAACAGTTATCTAGCATTATTATTTGTGTAATAATAATAATAATAATTTTTTTAATTCTCCCTGCATATGGCAGGACATGGCACCTTAGGTTTAGCCTTCTGACTCTTCAGTCACTGCTTCCAGAAGGGACCAGCTAAAAGGGACCAATTCTTTCAAGGGCTACCTGAATGCTTAGCTGAGTTGGGGGCTCTCCCCTGACTTGAGGAAGGGGTACAGGCCACAAAGACATCCAGATGGACTCACTACAGTCTTTATTTACTTTTTTAAAAAATTTTTAAAAATGTTTTATTTATTTCTGAGAGACAGAGAGAGAGAGAGGGAGAGAGAGAGAGAGACAGCGTGAGCAGGGGAGGGTCAGAGAGAGAGAGGGAGATACAGAATCTGAAGCAGGCTCCAGGCTCTGAGCTGGCAGTCAGCACAGAGCCCGACGCGGGGCTCGAATCCACGAACCGTGAGATCATGACCTGAGCTGAAGTCAGATGCTTAACTGACTGAGCCACCCAGGCGCCCTTTTATTTATTTACTTTTAAAGAGTGAGCGAGTGAGAGAACATGAGCATGGGGAGGGAGGTGAGAGAGAGAGAGAGAGAGAGAGAGAGAGAGAGAGAGAGAAACTTAAGCAAGCTCCTCCACGCTTAGCACAGAGCCCAATGCTTCTATCCCACAACCCTGGGATCATGACCTGAGCCAAAGTCAAGTATAGGACACTCAACCCACTGAGCCACCCCACTGCCCCTACAGTCTGTAAAACAGTTCTAGTGCTAATAGCCTTCTGAGCAGACACCTGTGGCTGCAGTGTGCATGGCTTGGGCCACTCCTAAGAAGGGCCATTTTACCTCCCCAGGAGACAGGCAGCAGCAAACCCAGGAGACAAATTCTTGATTGCAACCACATCTGCAAATAGAGAGCATGGGCTCTGTGCTGTCCTGGAGGGACAGAAAGCCCTGGAGCTGAGTGGCCTCCCACCGTCTAACCCCGGAGCTCCCACCCCTCCACATTTATTTTCCTGTATTTGGTCCTCACTCCGTTCAACCTGATGGAGAGGCTGCTCTGGGCTCTATATCCATTCTGAGGTATTTGACCAGGCCAAAGGGTATCCTGGCCGCCAATCAAAGTTGGTCAGAGTCCCTCACCTCCCAAGGGGCCATGACCCTCTTAGGAAGATGCCCCTTGAACTGGAGAGCACCTTCTGTTTATGAAGTACCCTCATGATTTTCTCTCAATCTTCACATACACCCTGAGATATATGACTATTATCCCCATGTCAGAGGTGAGGCAACAGCACTCGGAGAGGCCAGGAACTGCTTCTGAAGTCATGGGGACTTCCAGCCTGCACCATGCAGACAGGGGTTTGGAGTTTCTTGGCCTGGCAGGGGTGGATCTGACTATAGAAACTGGGGTGAGTCTTCTCATCATGAACACCAGCTCCTCTCTGCCTTCTGTGCTCATCCCCTGGCTCATCTGACTTATGTCATACTTTCAGGGTGCCAGCCGTGTGGCCTTTCAGTCAGACCTTGTCCGGACAGTCTCACTGAATGATGTCCAAATGACAGGACAAATGAGACTGTCATGGGGAGGAACTGAAGTGGTTTTAAGAGAGACGCTGACATCATGGTTTCTAGAAGCCCTTTGGGAATGGCAGTAATGAAGTGGAGGGGGGGTCGTTGGCGGGCTCAGGAAACGCAAAGCTGTTTCTCTTTAAATGTGCAGTGATGGATGGTAACCAGACTTACTGTGGTGACCATTTCACAATCTGTACGTCTATGGAATCATTATGTTGTACACCTGAAACTAATATAACATTATATGTCAATTATACCTCTATTTAAAAAACGGGTTCTCTTTGGAAGAGGAAAAAAGAGAACTGTCTCAAAGAAAAACAAAGGAGCTTTTTTCTTTAAGAAGTCATGCTCATTTTTCAAAGGTACTTGCTTTTTTAGTGCTAATAATAAGTGTATTTAAAGTTTATTTTTTGAGAGAGAGAGAGAGAGAGATTTAAAGCATGAGTGGGAGGGGGGCAGAGAGAGAGAAAGGGACAATCCCAAGCAGGTTCTGCACTGTCAGCTCAGAGCCCAACATGGGGCTTGAACTCACCAACTGCAAGATCTGACCTGAGCCAAAACCAAGAGTCAGGTGCTTAACCCACTAAGCCACCCGGGCATCCCAATATGTTGGTGTTTTTAGAAACTGTTAGACAACAGCTTCTTCCAAAAGTCTGAATTAATTACAGACGTTTCAGAAAACTTCCTGGTAGAAGTATGCTCAATACTCTCCTTGTACGGGGAGAACATTCTGGGTTTCAGGGGCTCCCGCTGATGCCATTCCAGTCCTTACCAGGCTAGAGTTCAGGAATTCCTCAGCTCTTTCCTCAGGAGCCTCCTCAGGGCTTGCGGAATTGTCCCGTGGGGTGTGGACCAGGCCTGCTCCTGCAGGGGAGGAAGGTGGCTTCCAGTAAGAGTTGTGGCCTCTCAGGGGTGTGGATTCTCTTTTGAAAACCCTACAGCATAGGGTAAAAGTCCTCTTGGCAAAATGGAAAAAAAAAAAAATCTGATTTGTTGACTTGACCAGAGACATGGTCCGGGTGCTGTGAGGCAGGTGCCCAGGGGTGGAAGGGCCTCGCTGGGGAATTGCCTCACTGACATGTGCACAGCCCCCGCCTGTAACCCAGAGACATGGAGCTTCCACAAGAGGAAGGCAAAATGCAAGTGGAAATCTGTGTGTCTCTTAAAAAAGCAGGGCTGCAGAGAACCAAGCCAGTACCCATCCCCGCCTGACGAAGCCTTCACTTTGCGCTCTGTTAAGGGCACTAAGAGACCTCATCGGCAGCCCCAGGTGAGAATGTCACCCCCAATGTGCGCATGTCTCGTGCCTGCGCGCCATGTCCCAGGCCCCTGCTAGGGTGATGCTCCAAGCTGCAAGCACCCCCACCCCTCCACTTCCTCACCAGTTACAGGCCCTGTCTGGAACCTTCCTCTCAGCTGGAGCCTGGACGTAAGCCTGTGAATGAAGGAATTCAAACCAAGACGAACATGATAGATAGCCTCTCAGGGCGATTTGTATTTTAAAAAAGAAGCCCCTCTCTCTGGGAAACGCCACTCTGAAGAAAGACTTCGGATGTCAGGGGGCAAGGAGCCAGGCCAGCTGCATGGGGCTGTATTCCAGCCCAGGGACTGCCTGCTCTCAGGCCAGCTTGTGGAACTGCCACAAACCCCCACCTCTGCAGAGAGCACTCCCATTCCAGTCTCCACTGAGAGGGCAGAGAGGAAAAGAGATTCTTTCGTTTGGGGCACTACATGTCAAACATCAGATCTTTGTACTTAAGGCTGCAAGGTACGGACAGGCATATTCTATCTGCTTTGAAGATAGTTGTTCAAAAACATTTGAGGCCCCAGAGGATGCTTTTCAGATAGAAATCCCTTTGTCAACTGCAAAATAAACAGGTATATTTCCCAGACCGTGTGTCAGTTAACTAAGTAAGCCCTGCCCCTTCCCAGGTAACCCTTGTCAGCTGGTCTCTGTTTTCTGTGCAGAACACCCTGGTGTCGGAGCACCCTGGCTTGCTGCGGACACCCTCAGTGCCCCTGCCAGCCCTGGGCTCTGTGGGGGCCACCCCCCGGAGCACGGCCACGGCTGGTCAGCAGGTGGCTTCCCCATGGTTCCCATTTTATTTCCACTGGGCCTGCACGTGCTCCTTTCTGGGCCGGTATTTTCAGGGGTGAATTTTATACGGGCCAGAAAATATTCTGTAAAAGGAAATGGACCAACTAGCTTTGCTAAGACTCCCTCTATTCCTGGAGCCCTGATGGTAGAAGACTTCTTAATTAGTGTTGGAATGATGAAATAGTCTCATTACATTACATCAGTATTTATGAATATAAATAGATTGCACATAAAAGCCTGTCTTTAACGTCTTGAGTAAATATACTTATTTTCTTCATTTAAATATATAAGGCTTCATGTATGGTATCATGGGACCAATTACACAAAGTACTCTTGACAGGCTCATTATTTTCTTGCTCCACTCTGGTGTGCAGAAAGAGACAAACCTGCTTTGGGATGTTCAGACAGACATTTTTCCCAGGTCAAACTCTCGCTGCCATTACTAAGGCTTCAGAGCTACACGTAATTTTAACAAATCCTGATATTCTGAAACTCTTCTGCGGTCACACCCACCATCTCTGGGGGCTGAGTTTATTGACAAACACGGATTGTTTTTTCAGGGAAAGAGCTGGCGGCTCCAAAGCCGGAAAGAAGAGGGGGGCCTCAAGGTGACTCTGGTGGCTGCCTGGGGGAGGACCGTGGGTGGTGGCTGATGTTCCTTAGAGCGGATGTGTCCCTTGATGAGATTTCTTAGAGCCGAACATGACGTTCTCTCCACGCTCCAGATCCAAACCCCTTTAAAAGAGTGTTCTACTTTGCTCTGAGTGGCCAAATACCACAAGCACCAGTCAATTTAAAAAGTATGTAATGCTGGCATTCCAGAGCTGACGTGCATGGCTGCAGGAACAGACGCAGTCTGTGTTTAAAGGTGAAAGCCCCAGACGGTGCTCAGTGTCAAAAAAGAGTGTCAAATCATTTTCAGCTTGAGAGGTTTGCTTGGCAAGCATTTTTTCCCCTCTGGAGGAGATTTTTGTTTACAGGATTTAACAATTAAAAAAACTCACACAATTGCGCATTGTTCAGCTTGCGGCACAAAGGTCAGCGCTCGGCACCCAGTAGTTTTCCAATTCCTGATCCTTTTTGATCCCACTGTGCAGATCACCGGATACGGAGTTTTATTTTAAGGTAGCAAAATCCAAAGTAAGAGACAAAGGGTAGAAATCTTGTGAATTACTATCCAACAGAAATGTCTGTCCAACTAATGGGGGAAAGCCCTGGTTGTCCAATTCTAATGACTTCTTTGTAGCTTTCAGAATGCCTATTTAGTTGTAACACTGTATTGTTGGGGCAATGGATTTAGGTGCTAAAATCCTCTGTATAATAGGGGCTGTTTCTAGGATTAGGAGACAAAATTACACTGAAATGATGTGGTTCTCAGAAGACACATGAGGGACAGAGTCAACTGCTGTATGAGATATAGAAATAGGGAATGTAGTGTTAGAGATAATTTTGCTCAACTTTTAAAATTTAAATTTGAAATTAACTTTAAATAGATGAAGCAATCCAGACCCAGAAGTGACAAGCCCAAGTTCATATAGATAGCTAAACAGCATCTAGAACTTCCTTTCTACTAATTTTACTTAGAGTTTGTAAATTCTCCCACCACAAGAGGGAACACTGGAATTCCTTTCTATTACCTGCAGGACTCTTGCCACAGCCAATCTTAGAAAGAAAGTTAAAGAAAGGCAATGGTAAGAACTTTATGATATGACCCTAACCAGAAAAGTGGGAGCAAATTAGATGCTTCATTGAAGTATTTTAGCAAGCCGGATATGTTATTGGTTGGAATAACTTTTTTTTTTATAGAATTTTTTTACAGTTTATTTAGTTTTGAGAGAAAGAGAGAGGCCATGAGCAGGGAAGGGGCAGAGAGAGAGGGAGATACAGAATCCAAAGCAGGCTCCAGGCTCTGAGCTGTCAGCAGAGAGCCCGATGCAGAGCTTGAACTCATGAGCCGTGAATTATGACCTGAGCTGAAGTCTGACGTTTAACTGACTGAGCCACCCAGGCCCCCCTGGAATACTATTTTATTAAAAAAAATTTTTTTAATGTTTATTTATTTTTGAGACAGAGAGAGAGTATGAGCAGGGGAGGGGCAGAGAGAGAGGGAGACACAGAATCTGAAACAGGCTCTGAGCTGTCACCACAGAGCCCGATGTGGGGCTCGAACCCACAAACTGTGAGATCATGACCTGAGCCAAAGTTGGATGCCCAACCGACTGAGCCACCCAGGCACCCCTGGAATAACGTTTTAAAAGTGGACATTTTCTTGCTTAAGATGAAAAAGTTATATGTAATTTACGAAATACAAGTGGACATTGGACTATTCTTTGATGCAATTCCAGAAAAATAGTTTTCCAAGAAGGAGACGTTGGCTGAGAACTTGTAGAATCTGAGGTGCCTGAGTGGCTCAATTGGTTAAGTATCTGACTCTTGGTTTCAGCGCAGGTCATGATCTCACAGTTTGTGAGTTCAAGCCCTATGTCCGGTTCTGTGCTGATAGCGTGAAGCCTGCTTGGGATTCTCGGTCTCCCCCCCCCCCCCCGCTCCTCCCCCCTTATGAGCTCTCTCTCAAAAATTTAAAAAAAAAAAAACAACATTAAAAAAAACCCTGTGGGATCCCTTTCCTAACTGCCATTGTTGGGCTACAGTGGAGACAGAACAAGCAGGGGGTCACACTCCTGTTTTTCCAGTCCTATCCTCTGTTTTGTTCCTGGAGGAATTTAATTCTGGCTGATCTGACAGGTACAGGAAGGAGCCAGGTGGAGAGAGGGTTGAAGACTCTGGAGCTGCTCTTTTAAGAGCACTGACAATGCTGTCCATGGAAAACTGCTTTTAAATGGTTTTCAAAGCCCTCGAGTTTGTTTAGAGAAAATCCCGCTGGCATTGATGGATTTCTCCTCCTCTTGACAGTTCACAGGAAAGGGCGTAGTGTAAAGAATTAAATGATTCATTCCACACACGTGACAGGCTCAAGTAGTCCCGCTCGGATCCACTTCTTGTGGCTGTGTTCGAGGCGCCCCGTGTGTGATGAGGTCATCTTGCTGGGGCACACAAAAGATTCCAGGGGGAATACACCGTATACTGTGGTCATTCACAGCATTCATTCCTCCTGGGTGCTCACGGGTAACAATGAACCTTCTCAGCATTACAGGGCTCACTAGGGAGACAGACTGAGCTGGTTTACATGCCTTTCAATGGAACCCCCTCCCTGGGGCAAACAATGCATTTATTATAATGTCTTGGCTCCAAGAAGGGCCTGGGAACAGCATGGAGTAGCCTATAATTACATACATTTAATAATAAAGGCACAAATGTCTTAGGTATCCCAAGAAGTGAAAATAAACCCTTCTCATCTCCTCTCTCTGCTCCCCCATCCCCATCATCTTTCCTTTTTGCAGAGAAGTCAAGTCAGGAGTTACATGTTTTGTTTTGTTTTTTTAAAATAACAATTGCAAGGATATTTGGCTAGTGAGGAGAGGGAAATTAAATTACAGGAGAACATTCTTCCCATGTTACAAAAAACTGGCTTCTGCTCACTCAGGTAGTCAGGGCACAGGCAGGATTTGTTAAACGGCCATTGTGTTAATTAGACTCTCAGGGGATTCGGGTCCAAAGCCTTTGGGGGCTGTGACCCTCTCGCAGAGGGGTGTTCCTAGGGGTTAAGCCGCCACTTGGATGGGCACTTCCTCAGTTTGCTGCCAACTCCAGGAAGGGCTGCTTAGAGATGTCCCTCCAGCAGTGTCTCCTGTCCTTGGTCCCCACATCCTCCTCTGAGTGCCCGGATGTGTGCAGGTAGTTTCTGAGTCTCAGGGAGAAGACAGCTCTGTGAACTGTGGTCAGGTTGCAGAAGAGAAAGGAGCCAAGGCAACAAGAGCTCCAATACATCACGAAGGGGGCCAGCACAGCCCAGCTCCGCCCCTGCCTGACAGACTGTGTCCTGTTTTCTTGAACTTCCCTATACCTCAGTTTCCTTATTTGTCAAGGAGGATGTTAAAAGTATGAATAGTCAGTAGTCCAGTATTGGGAAGTGACTTACTTTCCTCATCTGTAAAATGAAGTAAAACAATATCAATTTTACATGCATCTTTGTGAGGACTGAATGGAATCATACATGAAATCGCTTAACATACATACCTGGTGTGTGGTAACGTCCAGTAAATGCTAGTGGCTGCTGTTGTTAACTATTATTACTGTTATTAAAGCAATTACATTTTGAAAAGTACTCGTTAGATTGAAACTGTATCGCGGGATGATAGTCGGTACACAGCAAGCGTCTGGCTGGAAAAATCAGAAGGGCCGTGGAAACTCACTGGGCAGGACTGCACTGGGAATCTGATTACTTTTATTACTTTGACAACTGATAGGGAATCAAGGGTGGTGGAACAAATGGGGGTTACCTTTTCTTCCCTACAAATGATTAAAATGAAACGCATCTGTATAATTCCCTTACATACGGGCAAATAGGGTAACCTTATTGACAACACTAGTATTTCCCACTCATGACAGGAAAGCACGTATATGCTGGTGCCCCCACAATTTTTACCTTGCATCTCCAGCTTCTTAGGTGGCTGCACAGACCCTGACTTTGGCTGTAGCATTTGATTTTAAACGAAGTGACACTGAGCCTATTGATAAATAAAGGCCAGCCTAAGAGTAGGTGGGAATGAGGTGCACTTTGAAAGAAAAGAGAAGTCTTGAAAAAAAGGGTGTGTGTATATATATATGTATGTATTTTTTTACAGCTAAAGAGATCTCCAGTTACCATTCAATTAAAACATACTGCCTTCTTTTTACTTTGCTTTAAGTAAAAACATAAGCGTTTGTTATTTTGAGCATTACATTTTGGACACCAAAATATGCGAGACCTGTGAGAAGTGCTGGAAGAACAAGAGGAAACAGGAAGTTCAAGGCAAGACATTCTTTATCCTTCCATGCTGGCAGCATGGAAAACAGGAGGTTTGCTCTTTATTATTTAAAGAGTCTTTAAGAAGTCAAGTGGGAAAGATAGCAATGCAGGGATCTTTTGATTCCCTTTGGGTTTGGCCAAGAGAATGGAATTATTGAAAAAAACCTAACCTTTTACAAAATACCTCTGTTAGAAGGCTTTTCAGTGGGTCACATACTATAAAATCACTGTCTTCTGGGCAATCAAGAGTAGAGAAGAAAATACATGTAATCATTGGACAGGAGCAGGTTGGGTGGGTTTGCGGAGACTTGTAACTCAACGTCAGAATATGGCATCAAAAGCTTAGTTTGATGGGGTCACTTCTGTTACCTCAGGTGACCAGATGTCCTGGTAAGGCACAAACAAGGAATTCTCTTTCCCTCAGGTTTCTAGGTATAAACCAAGCACTATAGTTCTCAAACCACCTTCCTTTAACCCTGACCTTTTATAAAACACAGGTCAACTCACTTCCCTAGGAGCCCATCAACAGTTGTCGGTTTCCATGCACAAACCTCCCTCTGGCTGCTTTCCCAAACCCGGATTGCTGAGCGAGCACAGGAGGACCCAGGAATGCCAGAACTATCCAGTCATTACACAGGTTCCCTCTATAGATGTCTTCTTTTCTTCAGAGTACTCTTTATCCCTATCTTATTTCAAATCCTGGGGTCATCAGGGTGACAAAGGGCACATCTTAAACAGTGGACAACATGGTGGAGGTGAAGATCTGTTGTAAAATCTGAGGGATGTCCTTGGTATCCATGGCAACAAAAGACCGGCCAGCTGGTAAAGTTCTCTGAAGCCTGCCAGGATGGAAGGGGAGAGAAAATTACCATTGCAAATCGGGGCTCCCCTTCCACCTTCTGCCCCCACAAACCAGTGTCTCGATGGCTTCATTGCAAAGGAAGTTTTTACTTTCTGATACTTTGCCCCTGCTGGCGACTGAACTGGCTGTCACTGGGCAATGAAAGGCTTGGAAGAGCAACAAAACAGGCACACTGAAAGCAGTGAACCCGAAGAAAGGTCTTTTCAGTGAGAGACTCAGTTAATTTGAAAAGAAGAAATTTCCTTCCCTTTATTACTGTCATTTCCTGGTATTGCCTTGGCAGAGCAGAGCCCTAGGGACGCATCTGAGATGAGCTCACCTGGGTCCAGCAAATGTATACACTGCACTCCTAAGTGTCTTTCCTGCCTTAGAAAACAGGCCCCCGAAAATGCTGCCCCAGCCAAACCCCAGGTGGTTCTTTCTTTCTTTCTTTCCCTACTCTCTCGTTCTTCTTTGCCTCACATCATACAGCATGAAGCACAAACTGACTTATGCAATTGCAGCTTTGATGACACCAAGGTTATATAGGCTGATGATAATTCTTTTACATGGCAACTTATCATTTGGAACAAAGGGCCATTTCTGAAAGCAATGAAAGGACAAGACACAGTTCTATCCAAAAGAACGCCTCCTTTCACTGTGCCAGCAGAGTTTGGTTTTGCAATGACACTGAATAAAAGTCAACCATCCTGTGTAGTATCATACATCTGGCATGCCTAGTAGACCAGCTAATTCTGCAATGTATCTTTTGCCAGTGGATGTTGGACTATTTCCCTAGGAAACCACAAGGGTATTATTGTACTTTCTTAAGTATTCAAGCAGGATCTGTTCACTATAAAGACAAAATAGCTATTTCAGCTCAGCCACTAATTGCTGAACTCGCTGTCTGCTTAATACTGGGCTGGTTCTGAAGGAAATCTGAGTAGAAAAGGCATGGTTTGCATTCGAGGACATGGAAGTTCTAGAAGAGGCTAACACATAAAACTGAGAAAAATGCAGAGTCAGTTGTAATAAAGTAATCATGTAATTACATGATATTCAGGGTGTTCTTAACATTACTCGGCAATCCTGCAGCAAGGCAAAGGGAATAGGTAAAGATACAAGTGCTTTGGACACTAAAGCATTTCAGAGGTATGAGTTCTAGGCAGGAAGTTTAATTTTGGGGGGTGGAGGAGATATACTATCATTTGTGTTTTGTGCCTCATACAAATATTTCAAGCAGAGAAAAATCAAGTTCTTTCTGTTTATAATTCAAAAAATAAACATTAGTATGTTTGAGAAATTAAAGTGTTTCCAGATCTCTTTTAGCTTATCTACAATGGTATTTATTATCTGACCACAACTTCTCTACTGAATATTTAGCATGTTCAGTGTAGAATTTTACTACATATGCTGTCTTACATAGTCTCCAAGTGCTTTACCTGCCTGTCTCCCAAGTAAAAAGGGATATACACACATATAAAGGGAGATATTTAAGAAGTGATATCTGTCTATATCTATGTATCTATATCCATGTATGTCTATCCACATATATTTATGTGTATGTCTTGCTATATGTATTGTGTCTATATATATATATACACAAACACATTTTATATATTATTTATATACACACTTTATAGATACACACATACATATGGGCAATATCCTATGCTGGGAAAATAGATGCTTGCTACTTTGAATACAATTTCAACATGAATTGATTAGAACTGAGCTTGAGACCTTGATGTTAAATGCAAAATATATAAAATATTGTCTAATTTATATGTGGACAAATCAATTTGTTAATTATTCTATTCTTGGTTTAAATGCACAGTGAAAAACCATTAATTTAAAATGATTACTGCTCATCTAAACATAAGACGAAGCATGCTATTCTCCCAGCGGGACTATCAGCTTCCTGACAGCAGCAACCCCACTGGCTATTCCTCCTTTTTCTCTCCCACCGCCCCTCATGATGCCAATCCCGTGAAATGGAATGCGCCAGGTGGGTACTCAAGGTGTCTCCATACCTGTCCTTCACTGTACCCTGTGGGGACACTTACCTGGTTGCTTGATCTCCTAAAGATCCAATGAAAATGGCAAAAGCATTTACTTGAGGGTTGCTTGTCAGGATTTGGGCAAACTTGGCAGGATGTATTCCATATCGTGACAGGTTTGCGTCACTTAAGACGATGACAAAGTACTCATCAGCTTCTTCTTTGACAATTTCCTTGATGGCATGTTCTGTCCCCTCTAACGTGTGGTCCCCACTCATGCAGAATTGAGCATGGGCATGCATTGTCTGGGGGTAAGAGATGTCGCACAGGAGCCACGGGTGAGAAAGTTTTTAAACCAACATAACGGTTTCTCTATTGACCACGAGAATGCACAAATGCCAATTATTCCATGTGAATAAGAAACCTCCGAGTTGAGTTCTATTTCATTTGCACCTTAGAGTGACAATAGTATACAATGATATTTGTATGTGGTTAAGACTTTTGTTAGAAACAGGAAATGTTCCCAAACTCTCCCCACTGGCAGTTACTCCTAAAATTCAAGCTGCCATTTAAAGTGAGAAAATGTCAGAAAACATAAAACTTGGTATCTCTTTCTCTCTCTCTCTCTCTCTCTCTCTCTCTCTCACACACACACACACACACACACACACTGTGGTAGGCAGAATTCCAAGGTGGCCCCCAAGTTCCTGCCCCTGGTAAACAGCCTGCCTAATCCCTTCCCCTTAAATGTGGGCAAGACCTGTGAGTAGACATGACACAAGAGAAAAAGGAGAAAAGGATTGGATTTCTAATAAACAAAGTTGTAACACTAAACACTGTACTTATAATAATAGCAATGGAGGAAATTTACTTTAAACTCATAGGGTGTATGTATTTCTATCGTAGATCTGAGTATGTGAAACTGAATTTATCATTAGAAAATACTATGACGTACATAAAACTAGGGTTGGAGAGTATGCTGAAATGGGTCATTCTTTTCCTTTTACTGAAATACCTATGGGCTGAGAAGAACTGTATAGGATATAGGAGGGGGACTGAGGGTGTAGAATCCTGATACCATATTGAGCGCACTACAGATATGTAGGGAACAGAGTTTACAATTTGTACTGTGGAGAAGAGGATTTTAGGCACCATGAGTTTTTTTTCAGTTTAAGGCTTGAATGCTTCTAAAACAGAAAGTCTTTCTGTTTCTTTCCTAGATCTGTTGCTGCTTCAGTGACTCTTTTCCATCATCAGAAGATACTTTACCTAATCTGGTGGAAGTTTTACATTATAGAGTTGATTTAACATATTTACCTTCAGAATTTCTAGTCTCTGCTTATTGTCCTTGGGGATTTTGTTAGTTGGCACTAGACTGATGTTGTAGCCATCTCCAGAGTGTCCAGCGATGTCGTACTAAAGATAAGAGAATTAGAGAGTTAGAAGCCTCTGTCCACTAAAGAATTGTCATCAGGCCTTTCGGCCTCCAAGTCTTTGGTCTGCCACTGTGCACAACTGCTCAACGGATGGCCACGGAGAAGCCCAGGGAGTTGAATGTGTGCTTATCAACAGAGGCAGACAAATTCCAGGCTCCTTCACTTTTGGTCCATCCTCGTGTGATTTCTGCCCTAGCAGGAGGTAGAAAGTATGATGGGGAGAATTCACGGGCTACCAAGAATTCCATTCTTAACTCTCAGGGGAGAGTTAAAAAAAAAAATCACACATACACATACACTGCGGTAGGCAGAGTTCCAAGGTGGCCCCCAAGATTCCTGCCTGTTGGCATATGTGGCCTGCAAAATCCTCTCCCTTTAAGTGTGGGCAGGACCTGTAAATATGATAGGATGTTACTTGTGATTATGTTATGTGGCAGAGGGGATTTTGTGGATGTAAGACCACTAATCAGTTGACTTTGAGTTAATCAAAAGGGAGATTATCTGGGTGGGCCTAATTTAATCATATGAGCCCTTAAAAAGCAGAGTCTTTCTGGTGGTAGCAGACGGGGAAGACAGAGACTTGAAGTGTGGGAGACTGGGACATGTGGGAATTATCTGTGGCTGAGATGGAGAGGACTATGGGGCAGGCCTTGTGAGTGGCATCTAGGAGGGACCCTGGCTGACAGCCAACATGGAAATAGGCACCTCAGTCCTATAACCACAAAGGACTGAATTCTGCCAACAATCCAAATGGAATTGGCAGCAGAACCTCTAGTTCAGTCTGGCTCAGATCCCGATTTCAGCCTTGGGAGACCCTAGGCAGAGAACCCAACTCAGGCTTCCTAGATCCCTAAACTACAGAATTAAGACCTAGTAAACAGGTATTGCTTTGAGATGCTATGTTTGCAGTAATTTGTTACACAGTAGTAGAAAACTAATACATATACTTCTTTTCTGAACACACAAAGTGAAATGTATTCACCATAGAAATTAAAGCACAAAAAGAAAGTAAAATTTAGTCATAATCCCATATTCAAAGATAACATCTGTCAAAATTTTGTTGTACAAGTTCTGAGGCTTTTATTTCTTCTCACTATATGTGAAAGATGTTGCACATTCACACACATACGCATCTACGTCAATGTAACTTCTAACTGCAATGGATAACATTGACCATGTAGTTTTATAATCTGCTTTTCTACTTTATTTTTTTAATTAAAAATTTTTAAATTTTTAATTAAAAATGTTTATTTATTTTTGAGAGAGAAAGAGAGACAGACAGACATACAGGCAGACAGAGACAGAGCACAAGAGCAGCAGGAGAGGCGGAGATAGAAGGAGACACAGAATCCAAAGCAGGCTCCAGGCTCTGAGCTGTCAGCACAGAGCCCGATGTGGGGCTTGAACTCAGGAACCACGAGATCATGACCTGAGCCAAAGTCAGATGCTTAACCGAATGACCGACATAGGCACCCCTCTGGTTTTCTACTTTAGTGTATGACATATATTTTTAAAATTTTGGAACTACATACCTTTCTATTTCCCTATCTCACAATGCACATGAGAAAACTAGAGCTGAGTGTGGGGTGTAGCATTTTAATGGGATCTGGAAAGAAGTTTGGGACCTGAAGGAACCATAACTGGAGCACGGTGGTTCTACCTGTTGGGTTTGTTCCCCGATTCCCTTCTCCCCTCCCACCTCCCTCTAAGAAGTTTTGTGATGCTGATATGAAAGTTAGAATAGATGTCAGGGTATCTGGGCAATTGGGGCAACTGCAAAGAAAATCTGAGTGTGGGTCTAGGTAAAAGATTTTCAGGAATATTTGGAATGCTACTGAGGAAGAAAATGCTTAAGAATCACTGCTTTCTATTCACCAACTGCCCATCAATCAACAGCTGTCTTTTGAGCATCAACCATGTGCAAAACATTACTCTAGGTATTGTAGGGGAATGCACTTATTTCTTTTCATGTCTATTCCTTTTTAACTGTTGAGCTCTTTGTGGCCATATCTTATTCGTCTTCGAATTTTAGCATCTGTGAGCGTGCCTGGTGTGTTTATGGCACAAATGCAATCATGTTGGGACAATAAGAAGCTTTCCTTTCCCATGTGGGCTACATTCTTTTGCAAATAAGCTGTTTGGAAAGCTGGAATACATTTTCCTGCCCCCCACCCATCATGTGATAAGTGGTGGTTAGCCTAAGCTAGCTGACCAAAAAGCCCATACAGTAACCAAAACCATTGTCTTTAAAATGAAAAGACGTAGAGCCCCTGGGTGGCTCAGTGGGTTAAGTGTCCGACTTCGGCTCAGGTCATGACCTCACGGTTCTAGGGTTCGAGCCCCGCGTTGGGTTCTGTGCTGACAGCCAGCTCAGAGCCTGGAGCCTGTTTCAGATTCTGTGTCTCCCTCTCTCTCTGACCCTCCCTGCTCATGCTGTCTCTCTCTCTCTCAGAAATAAATAAAACATTAAAAAATTTAAAAAAAATGAAAAGAAGTAGAAGAATTCCTTTTGAAATAGTTTTTATGCAATGATAGGGAGTCAGGAGGCAAGCTGGGCTGTTTGTGGAAGATTAGTTCCATTTTGGACGTGCTGAAGTTGTTCATCTAGGGAGGTATCAGAGTAGAAATGTATTTCACGGAGTCAGAGATGTGGCTGTCCCCACCCAGGATAGGGACACATGATTGCCAAGGGCAAATGCACAGAGAGAGAAGGGCAGAGGAATGCTTCACTTGAACCTTGGGGAGTATCCTCTTAGGTGGGTGGAAGAAGGACCCAGGGCTGAGTGGAGAAGGCAGAGGAGACAGCACTTGCCAAAGCAGGACAAGGGGACGGCCCCGGGGGAATCTGTGTGTAGGGCCTCCGGAAGTGGTTGTGCAAGTGGCTGAATCACACTAACTTCAGCCATCTCAGAGAATGGGGACGAGTGACCTCTCGGCCTCAGAATCAACAGCCACCTTTATGCGGACAGTATTAGTGAAAAGTCTGCAGGATAAAAAGTGAAATGAAAGAGCATCTAGAGGGGGTTGAGGGAGAGGAGTCTGTGCATGTTACAGGTGGCAGAGAGGAGGCAGTGGGGAAGGAGATCATGACCGGAGTCAGAGTGTCTAGTCTGGGGGAGGAAGGAGGACACTTTTTTTCTGAGACTAAAAAAGAACAGAAAGAATGGGAATGGACAGAGGTAAGTATGTAATTGGATGGGACAAGTGTACAAATGAAGTCCATGTAAGATGCCTAAATATTTAAAATCTGTGAAGCAGGATATAAATTGTTAAATAAAATATATTCTCTCCTTCTTCGATAAATAAGTACAGATTATAGTGACCTGGAGAGCCAGGAGTCCTTGAGGAGTCTGTGCAAGAACAGAGTGGTGTGGGCAGCACTGGCCCCTGGCTTGCTACAGTTGGCTCTGTCCCATTTCTGTGAGGTATATGTATGGACATATGTATGCATATGTATGGACACCCAGCCTTCATATTCCTCTATACAGTTGCTCCTTGGCCATACCGCACACCATTGGCCAGTCTGCCCTACAAAGATGGGCTTAAGAGAGGGGACCACGTAGGGAGGCTTGGGGTCATCCGAGGTTTCTTGGGGATCCCAGAAACTGGGACCATGATCTAGAAACTGGCTTTAACTAGGTATTCCCCCTTGGCCCCCATAGGCTCTTCACCTCATGGGAGGAACATGGTTAGAGGAGGGCCGGAGTGAGAACTTGGGCAGGGCTGGGACATTCTTCTAGGAGTGGTTTTAAGATATTTTAATTAATACAAAAGACGATACAAAAGAATTGTAAGGGAAATTTACTAATACATTAAACAGGCTTGATAAATGCTTTAAGAGGATGTAATAAATTCCACATGTGGAAAAAAATCTCCTTAGGATAGCTTGTAATCAATCTAGTGAAAAGGTAACAAAATTTGAACCCTAAAAGCTGTACAGCTCTTGACAATGGATAACTGTGGTAAAGTACTAGCTTCAGTAGACGTCCAAGGTCACCCATGTGCTCGGTGCTGGCACTGGTGCGGGTATGGACAAAGCCTGTCGGAGTCCGCCATGGAAGCAAGCTCGAGACTCTCAGGTCTGATTTGACAATGGTCATGGCAGGAACTATTTTAAGCCAAAAATAAAGTTCTCCTGAGGAGGTGCCAGGCAGACTGCTTTCGTGAGGAAGCTGGTGAAGTAATTTGTTACTTAGGACCTTACACAGGAGGGGATAAGATCAGTTCCTTGAAACAGAAGTGGGTTTCTCTTATTTGGCTGAGGCAAGGGGGCTATAAATGTATTAAGCTTTTTCCTCCCTTTTAACTGGAGGTTCAGATACTTACTATCAGATGACCATGGATGAGACCAAATGAACATGTCTTTGACCATATGGTCTGCTCACAGGGTTGACCTAACTGGTTACTGTGAGGAAAAAAGTTGATTATTACACAAACAGCAGTCAAATGAGCTCTTTCTCAAAAACAGATACTGGCTAACTGAATGCTTCAGGACATTTTAGTAACTATCCATTCATCATTCCCTTGACTGATTTACCTACCTACCTACCTACTGTTTAATTATTTGTCCAGGAGAAGAAAGCATACTATACTTTTTCACACAAGTGAGAGAAAGATAGGCAAGTTGCCGATCTGTCTTTCTTTTCCCTCCCTTCTTCCCTTTCTTCTTTCTTCTATTTTCTCCTTTTCCTCTTCCTTTCTTTATTTATGGTAAGGAAAGTTCTATTTGCAGAATGATCTGCCTTTGTCTGTGCCTGGTTAGCACTGCAAAGGCTGAGAAGACACACCTAAGGGACAGAATGGGGCTTATAAAATGGTTTGCAGGCTCTGGTTCTCATTTTCCAGACAGGCTTGGGGATTATTCTGTGCCCAAAATAAATAAAATACTTGAGAGGAATCCAGAGCACATCCAAGTGTGGAACATTCCCTGGTGTTACTGTAGATCAGTGTAAGCTTCCATTAAAAACAATACTTCTCTGTCATAATTATCTAGTATCTGCTATCCAAGGATCCCAACACATTTACAGGCAGAAATTTCCTCATCCTCAAAATGGTCTGGGCTAAAGAAAAAGGTACATAAACTCCTTCATTCCCATTCTCTGACACGTAATCCTACTGTTCACCCAGTCTGGTTCCTGCTGTGACCACTGTCAAATCAGACTTGACAGGGTCTCAAGCATGCTTCTGTGGCAGAATCACAGAGTCACTAAACAAGAGCCTCACTGTCATTATCAAACCACTCAACATTTCGATCATAACTTTTCTGGAGCAGCTCAAAATTTTATGGTCACGAAAATGACCACTTCTCATGGCCTCCCTTAAATCCTTGTGGGGTCTTGCATTTCAGCATAAACATAAATAATAAACCACAGTAGTAAGGAAAAGCCTTGACTAGGGAAAACCAATTTTAATACTTCCTTGCTTTGGAAACTTGTTTACAAGCCCCTTTGCTAGATTTTCTTTTGAAAATCTCATTCATTTAGAGAAAGGTCTTACAAATGAAAACAAACGCTGAGTTTCAGTCTAAGACACAAAGATGTACCAGGAAATAAGGCTGATTTGTGACACTTAGGCTGCAAAGAAATGTCTGCTTAAAACAAAGAGCTATTGGTGTTTTTTTCTTTTTTTACAAATAAGATTTATGTTTAGATTTCTATGGGGAAAGGATAATCATCTGCTAAGTTTAGGAAAGGCTACGCTTGATTACACATCCACATTATAACTAGGTATGAAACAGTCATCTGAAGCTATTTCTGAAGACTGATGATGTGTGAAATTCTAATCTTCTTCTAAAAATCCAAGTACACCATTCTAAGATGGCACCACTGACAGTGGGCAGTGAAGGATTAGAAGATGAATATGTGATCGGAAGGGTCAAGGGAAGTGCCAACAGAACCTAAGGTGTTAGTGAGCCAATAAGCCATAGTAGTAGCTAGCTAACCTTTCTTTGTATCCTAGAAGTCAAAGTAAAAAGAATAATGTTCTGGGGCACCTAGGTGGCTCAGTTGGTGAAGTGGCCAACTCTTGATCTCAGCTCTGGTCATGATCCCATGGTTTGGTTCGAGAGTTCGAGCCCTGAGTTGTGCTCTGTGCTGACCACATGGAGCCTGCTTAGGATTCTTTCTCTCTCTCTCTGACTCTCCCTCGCTCTTGCTCTCTCTCAAAATACATAACTTAAAAAAAAAAATAATGTTCTGAAGGTCAAGGATTCTAGGCTTAGCTCTGAATCTTAGCTTTTGACCCAGCACAAGTACTTAACTTTTGTAAATCTTGTTTCTATCTTGTAAATAATGCTGGTTTAGATGGCCTCTAACATTATATGCTTATAAGTCACTTAACCTCTCTGACATATAGGAATAATCTCTGTTTTATCTAACCTCACAGGGTCACTGAAAGTATAGGACAATACATTTAATGGGTATAATGTCAATGTTTGTACAGTTCTTCATGTCTCAACTCATCTTGATTCTCTTCATAACTTTTGCAGTGGGTATTATTTACCTCTTTTCAGAAATGAAGAAATTAATCCTTGGAGAGGTTAATAGCCTTTCTTAAGCTCAGAGATGTAGTGCTGGCAGAGATGGAAGCCAGACCCAGGTGCCCTGATCCTATAGAGAAATAATCATTCTCTATCCCCCTCCCCCATCTCTTTGGTCAGTACTTCTATAGCAACAACCAAGTCAATTCTGAATTCTTGTTTCACTGTGAATGGATTCAGAGAATTCTGTACACCTTTCTTTGGTCTTATCTCCATGTACCAAGAAGAGTTTATTCAAAGCCTAAGCCTGATAAGATGATTGGTTTCCATTTCTAAATGTGTGAAACATTCCTGATGCATGGGGAAAAGGTTAATTACAGACACAGAGCTAAGTTTTTGGTAGAAGGAATCTTACCAGCAGGTGCTAGTTTTGTGAGTCATATCTTTTCATATCCTTCTGAGAATTAACCTAGCCTTTCTGACCAAGATATCTTTGAGAAAAGTTATGCCTACTATACCTCACTGGGATGATGAAGTGCTAAGGGAAGGAAAAGATAGAGTCTTTTATGTAAATGGTACATTTGCTTCTGAATTACAGCTTTGTAAAAATACTGACTGGGCAGAAGTAAAATTGTTGTAGAAAAAACCAGGGATAAAACATCAACTAAGAAAGAGCCTGGAAGTGATAGTCAGAAGTTCCTGTTTGTTTTTTTTACAGTGTAGCTGTGTGACCTTGAGCAAAGCATTTTACCACTCTGGATCCGATTTTCTCATCTGTATAACAATGAAATTAGTAAAAATAATTGCCGAGACTATTTCTGCTCTTAAGGTTCTATGAAAAGCCAATGGTTCACTCTAGAAACAGACTGGAAAAGTCTGCTTCACTTAGTCATAGGAAAATCTGTGCCTTGCTTTCTCTTGTCAAAGGAATGAATCAGCTAAATCTACCTGAGGATTGATGAAGTCCTTTCTAAAAAGAAAGCCCTCAGAGCCTATAAGAAATAACAATCCAGTACTGGCTCTAGCATGGCGGGTTTCTAACTCTTTAAAAATATTTTTAAACGGTGGAAGTCTTTCTCCAACTGAAATACTGCACAAAAGCACAGATGATGAAATGTCACACAAAATCAAAACAAGTGAAATTGCTTTGGTTTAACTGGGGATGGAAGGGGAAAGGGTAAAAGTCCTGTCTGTTCGCATCAAACCCCCAACACTGTTCAACTGTTCCTTGTTACACTGTTAGGAAAGCATGGCCTTAATACAGGAGTTATTCTCCACAAAAACGAAACATTTGAGTACTTTTTTTTTTCAAAGTCCAACTTCTCAAAAATGAAGTAAATCTTCAAAAATGAAGGGACTCTGTTTTCTGGAGTCCCTACTTGAGTGCTCAGTGAAGACAGTCACCTAACTCTCGAGGTTATGGAGTACTTTGAAGAAAAAAAAATTAAGGCATTAAGAGCTTTTGAAAAGGAGGTCTATTTAGGGTTTTAGTAAAACATTCCCAGGGACTTGCAGAAATCACAAAGAATGGACAAGAAATCATGAGATAAAGGGGAAAAAAAGTTTCTTGACTGAAATAAAATGGTTCACATGACAATCACTATTTCACTTTTCACTCCAGTGTTTAAGTGCTCTGTGAACATTAAACACTTTGCTGCTTATAAGATTAGAGGAGTTTATGATGATTCTTAGCAAATAATGTTACTCCTGTCTTGAGAGGCCAGACTATATGCTGTTCCTGAGAGTAACTGAATTCAGTTGGTGGACCAATTATGAGAAACTTTAAAAACTCCAGATGGCTTTGAAATGTGTCCTGCCACTGAATTACCTTTTCTTCCCAGTAATTCTTACTCAAGGGTCTCTGTGGTTTGGCATGGATCATGCTAGGAGGGAAAAGAAAGTGGAGGCTGACTCCAAATGGGCCTCCTGGACCTGGACTGTAATGACCCAGAGCTCAGAAGCTGAGCCCAAGCCAAACAAGATACAACACAGATGCCAAGAGAGAGGTTTCGGGGAAGAGTCCAGATCACTGGCTTCTGAAGGTTTCAAAGCAAATATAGACTAGACACCTCTGCAAAGGAGGGATAACTGCAAGAAGACCATGCTAGAAGCCATCTGGAACTGCTGAGTGGGAAGTCTCAGAACACACTGCTGAATTCCTAAAGATACCACACACGATGCCATCCTGGGCTATGGAATATAAATTTTTCACTAGGAACTCCTAAAACTGTCATTTGCTCATGCATCATCTTATATTTGCTGAGAAAATTACATACTTTCATTAGTTATTCCTAGTCCTTATGTGTCTCTGACAAATGGGAAAATAAAAACACAGATAAAGTGAGTTGGACTTTGTGGTGTACAGATACAGAAGAAAGTGAATGGAACGCTGCCATTTGACGTACACGCATCAAATATGTCTGAGAAAATACCACAAAAAAATCCACTAGCAGTGGTTGCCACTGGAGGGGAAAGTGGGAGCCGAGAGGGCAGAGGCTTACATAGAGGGCTTCACTTTCACTCTTTTTGTACTTCTACACCTTTACCCTAATGTATTTAATTTAAAAAAATGCTCTCACAGAATGTCAGGTGGCTCCATCCCACTTTTTTCATACCCTTTACAAGGGAGGCTGGAGAAGCCCCAGCAGAGACTGGGTGGCCGGTGGCCACTCTAAACCTTAGACATGTTGGCAGGGGTGGTGAGAAGATTATACAAAGTTTCCAGGGCACCCAGCGTAGAGGGGGAAGCCTGTCGGGAGTTCTGGAAATATAGGGAGTATTGGGACAGGGTAAGTGGCACCATAAGAAAATAGTCAGATGAATCCAGAATGAAGGACATTCTGCAAAATGCTTGTTCTGAACTCTCAAAAGCAACCATCAGGAAAAGCAAAGATGGTAGTGGCAGTGGAGGTGAGGTGGCTGCTCCAGATGAAAAGAGGCTAAAAGATATGACAACTAAAAACGAAATGGGGATTCTGGATCCTGGATTGTGGGGGGAAAACTAATTAGAAAAGACACTTTTGGGATATACTTACTGTGGTGAGTAGTGAGTAATGCATGGAGTTGTTGAATCATTATATTGTACATCCGGAACCAATATAACCCTGTATATTAATTACTTCGGTTAAAAATAGCACTTTGGGAGACAGTTGGGAAAAATGAATTTGAATTGGACACCAGAAGATCTTATGAAATTACTGATAATATTTTTAGATGTGATAATGGTATTGAGGTCATGCTGGAGAATGTCCTTACTGTTAGGAGAAGCATAATAAAATATTTAGAGGTAAAGCATTATGATGTTTATAATTTATTTTCAAATGATTCATAGGAAGGAAGGGAGTATATATTTCGAGAGAAACATAAAGCAAACAAGGGAAAATATTAACATTTGGCGAATCTAAGTGAAGGCATATGGGTGTCATTTTACTGCTCTTACAACTTTTCTGTAGGTTTAAATTTTTTCAAAATAAAAAAGTTGGGATATAAAGGGGAAATTTTAAAAACAAAACAAAATACCGAAAAGGGATAACAAACAGAAGAGGAGTCCTGTCTCCAACAGCCTTCAGACTTGGGAAAAGTCCTTTAATATTCCTGGGTCTCAGTCCCCTGCCTGAGGACTGAGGAGACTGGGTAATGACCTGTGACGCGACCCCAGTTCTGAAGTCCATGGACATGGTGAGGGATTTGCAGGAGCAGGACTCCTGTGCCCTCCCCCTCTCCCGTTCCTCCCCAGCTCTTGAGTTACTTGCCCAAACGCCCTTTTTCCTCACAGAGCTTGTTTTGTGAAGTCTTGACGTCTTTTCCTTTTCTTGGAAAGATTTTAATGCACTGGAGACTTTCTCTGCTCTTAAAAAAGTTCTAAAGGAACTGTAGTGAATGTAGGGAGTATGTAGGGAGAAATATAAGGAAATGCATACAACCCGTTGCATGAAAGTGCTGTCTATGAAGGATCTAATAGCATAGGGGCGCCTGGGGGGCTCAGTCGGTTGAGTGTCTTTGGCTCAGGTCGTGATCTTGCGTTCAAGGGTTTGAGCCCTGCATTGGGCTCGGTGCTGACAGCTCAAAGCCTGGAGCCTGCTTTGGATTCTGTGTCTCCCTTTCTCTCTGCTCCTCCCCTGCTCATGCTCTGTCTCTGTCTCTCAAAAAATAAAATAAAATGTAAAAAAAAAAAGTAAATAAGAATCTAATAGCATAAAAAGCAATAAAAATACTTCAAACCTTGAATAAAGTTTATCTTATCTTGGTGTCTTGCTATAATTTCTTGTTCTAAATATTGACTGGATTTGTCAGGCATATATTACCATGGTTATCTTCTCAATATAGCTGTGGTTTTACTGATAAAGACTGAGGAAATCATTTACAGTACTGTGGGAATTAGAGACTATCAGCAAAATATGTGCTGAAGTGGGGTGTCTGGAGAGGAGCGTGCTTTCTACGTGCCTCTGTTATTGCATGTCTCTCACTGAATGTTTGATCAGAATTAGTAGTTGTTATTTGTCTCCCTCACTAGGCTATAAGCTCAAGGATGGCAGGGAACTCTGTACCTAGTGGAGTACTATGCTCTTAGCAAGTGCTTAATTTATGTTTGTAATTTTATTGAAATCCATTTACATCATATGGCAACAATAGAGCCGTAACTGTCAGTTAGAAACAAAACAAAACAACAGCTTGTGAAATGCTCATTTTCCTTGTTTTCTTTTTGGTGCGGATATGTCCAGTCTCATTAGTGTTGTTCCAAGTGACAGACTTTTAACAGTGAGAATTGGAGAAATCTCAATGTCTCTGTGTACTCCGCTGTGTGAGATGAAATGAAATATTCAACATGCTCCCTGATAATCACACCATCTACCTGCAGGCTTTTGGAATGGTTCTCTGAATTCTGTATTAGCTTTGCCACCTTCTGCCTTCTGTCTAATTCTTTACTCCGTCCTGGGGAGCTGAGTCAACCAATTTCTTGGATAGTTTCTAAAAATCTTCCTAAAAACTTAGAAGAAGTAGTTTTACCTATTGGAGAGGTTCTCAAAGGCATAAAAATCCTCTTTCTAACTTGAAATTTTGTTCTAGATAATATGAGTACGTATGCCAATTTCAATAGTGATATGTTTGCTACAATCTATAATGGGTCAAAATGTCCATAAAACTCAAAGGAAGCTAAGGAACACTGACCTTCAAGACTCACAAAAGAGGCAGATGGGCTGATCCAAATATTAGTAGAACCCGAGTGTTTCAAAACATTAAATGAGACTTATGCTGATGTGATGGATAGATGTTTAACCATCTGTTGGTTATCCATGGTCCAAGTGATTTAGGAATTATACTCAAACTCCTACCAGAAAGGATCTAAAATATTTTAAAATAAATATTTTCCAGAAACCCATAAAACATAAAAAAACCCAAAAAATTGAAATGAAGAAAAACTTACATCTGAATGGAGCGAGGGTCAAGGGAAGGAAAAGGTTGAATACTAGTGTACACGCCACAGGACATAAAGCTGTCACAGTGGTCTTTGATTTTTGGCTCTGAGCTTTCTGGCAACGGAAACCAAGAGAGAATCTTGAACAGTTCCATGGTTTTCAGAAATCACAAGGGGAAATACAACCGCGTTCTTCATTCTGCGAGGGAAACAAAGCTGCTCCCTACAGGGAAAGTCCACATCCTATTTGTATTTGTATCCTGAACTTGTACAGCACCTGGCAACGCACAGCACTCCCTGACCAAAGCCGCCTTTCCCTACCACTGAAATCTAAAAGGAATCTCTCATGCAGAGCTTCATGCAAGGGACCCTGGGAGAGCTAGAGCTCAAAAACGGGCTTAAAGTAAATGCAATGATGGGTGACATCAATCTATTGCCTACTGTGCTTTCCGGCACAGATCTTTAAAGTAAAAAGATAATGGAGACCATAGTATGCAGATAGTAAACCTCTAGGTGGATGTCAAGCTAAATACTGACCTAAGATTGCCTATTTCTGAAGGACATGTTCGACCCTGAACATCATCTAGAATACTTATGGATAGACTGTGCACCCTCTATACTTATCTGCACATATACCATTTCTTCCCCCTGCACTTTTGATAATAATTACCCAGCACAGGACTGTGTTATTTGCTCTAGTAAAGGGCCAGAAGTGCAGGTGCTCCTGTGGCCAATTAAGAGTGGACTGAGGGGCAGCTCTTGGGCAGTCACATGGCTCCGGGGATCCCTCCTCCACATTCGGGCCTCTGAAGGAGGGTGCAGCAGAATAGGCATAGTTGAAATGGGCAAGTGTTGCTTGCCAGGGTTGCTGTCTTCATTCCCAGGGGGTCATCTATTACTGTGTAATCCTCGCCCACGTGGGAAGAGAAAGCAAGGCTGAGAACAGCGCTTTCTGAGGGTGTCCTCAAAACTTGGGAAGGCTGTCAGCTTGGCGATGGGGAAAAACGGAGTGTGGAGGAAATTGGGATGAGGATGGCGACTCTAGAAATCTGTGGAAGAGATCTGTGGTATTTCTAAATGCCTGTTTCTCCCCCCTCACATTATGGCTAACATCACACACTTGTAAAGTGCGGTGCTTTCTTCTGTGGTAATTAGTCTTTTGAATTCAGGGATTATCATTGTCTGATGGTTAGGGAGAGAGAACAGAAGGCTCTCTTTGTCTATGCTGATAAGTGAGCTGATAAGGAGACGAAGATTTTTGTTCACTCCGGTGGAGCCTGTGCCCCACCATCCGTCACTGTGCCCTAACCTGGAGTGACTCTTGGACAGAAGTGGTCAGTGACGCCTCTCATCATCCTTAGTTCATGCCATACCTTAAACTTCTCTTCGTAGTTCTCGAAGGCTTCCATGACCATACACACGGCCTCCATTGAGCGCTCCAGCCGGCCATCCACCCCGTTAAAGCGGTACATGCTGCCAGACACATCTACCACCAGGCGCAGGCGCTTGGGTTTCTGTTGGGGGCTGCCCAGCTGAGGGAGGGAACAACAGAAAGGTCTTGTGAACCAAGAAACCATCCCTGGTTGGTGTTCTGAGGGTCTCACGCAGGCCCCAGCGTGCCAGCCACAAGGCAGGCAGATCAGCTGTAGGCTGGGGGTTGCTCAAGGTTGTCCTCGCAGGTGGAAAGGATTGTATTTCAGTAGATGGAATTTCACATTTGTACTGGGGCCATATGGGAAGGATATTCCTTTAGAATATGGGCCTTTCAAGGCCTAACCTAGTCTAGTAAAACTGCCTTACTGAGGCTATTACTCTTAAAAACAATAATCTGGAAAGATACAAACTTCAACATGTCATGCCCCGGAGTCAGTTATACTAGCAAGACTGAGTTGTTTTGGAAGGCCACATTGATTCTACTGGTGCTTGTTATAGTGTCCTGCAAATCAGTTCCCACATAGCCTATAAGAAATGTTAGATGCCTAAAACAAGGGTCTGTGAGAGAGTGTCTTACAAAGAACAGAGGGAATATATTTCATCAGTGCCTTCTGTCATTACAAGTGTTCAGTTTCTGCTTCCTTCCAGTCACTGCATTTCTCTTTCTTTTCCTGGCAGTGAAGGCATACAAGTGGCATCTAACTGCTATTTAGCAACAAGTATCGATTAAAATATGAAACTCCTTTGATTTTCCGTTTGATTGGGGACTCATGCCTGCGAATTTGCAGAATTAAAAACAAAAGTATGTTTGTCAGTTTTACTTACAGGAGAAGAAGAAGGGGAAAAATTCCAGATTGTTCTGTTATTATACGCTTGCTGTCAGGTATGAAGGCTAATGAGCAGAGTTAGTAATTTCAAAAAGATTGTATGGGTACTGGAGTGCAGTGATTTCAGACAAAATTCAGCATATTTCTTTAAAAACTTGTGGAGTCTGCTCTGCCTAAATTAAGAACAGAGCCTCATTTACTTCCATGACCACTCACAACTCAGATATATCTAAACACATTTGTTGACCACAATGAGTCAGTAAAGAAAGTAGTTGTTGACTCATGCCAATGACACAGAACTGAGTACTGCCCAGATCACCAAAAGATTCTCTCTGAATAAACATTTAAATGGAGTAAGTGACCACCCTTCCCCAACAGTCACTGCACCCCCAGCTCTCAGTGGCTACTCAGCCATTTTGGTTATTCAGGGATATGGGAAGTCACAGGGCCCTCCAAGACTCAGTATTTTAACTTCTGCCATTTTTTTTGCCATTGTATTGCAAATATTTTAATATTACGGCTGTCTAAAGCTTTACATGCTACAACTAGAATTATTTAAAAGGGAATTTCTTATTTTCTAAAATTTTCTTCAGTTTTGGGATGGGCACAGATATTTAGGTAACAGGATAGCAGAAAACCACCAAGATTGTTCTAGGGCTTTTACCTGTGCAGCCCTCCAGGATTCATGGACACTGAGTGTCTTCAGTTTCCTCTCCCCACCAGGGGCACCCTGCTCTGTGTCCTGGGAGCTGAGCTGCATGGACAGCATCAGCCTCTCACTCGGCTGGATTCTGGTGGATTCTGCTGCTGGGAGGTCCTGGCAGGAGACCAGGTTGCCATATTCAGGGTTTATGGTGTTTTGATAAAGATGGCAACTCCAGAAAGCATTTGTCTATAAAGACAGCTGAACTCTACCTGAGGCTACTAGTTCACTATGACTTACTTGTGGCTCCAGTTCACCCCGGCGTTTGTAGATGGCTTTTTCTCCAGTGAGCCCATCGATGATCTTGGCATCATCTAGTTCCCCCATAGCTTGGTGTCTTAGCCACTGTCTCTCTTTACCTTTAGCCTACAACGACATGCACACACACAGCTCCTTATTTTAATTACTTCTGCAGGGTACCTGACACATTTTCTGCATGATAAACAGGAAACACAGGATCTTTTAAAATAAGTGATGGTTCTTCATGAGCACAGTTTCATAAATGGACTGGTTCCTGCTCTGCTGACAAAGAATGCCCTTAGTGTAGATTTTGTCAATTTTAATGGTTTTAACACATGGAATGATAAAATGAACTCACTTAAAGCACACACAAATGGGAAAGCAGTATGCAAATGGGTCCTTGGAGAGATGTGCAAAATCCAGTAATGTAGTGGTGATTTCTTATGCATTTTCTGTCATGGTATGCTTAGCAAATTTCTTAGGTAACAAAATAATCAGCTTGAACTTCTTAACAATGACTGCAAGCACCAAGAAAATGTGACCTTCAGAACTCTTCCTTTTAGAAGAGAAGTTGATACTTGAGCTCGCTGTGACTTATGGTGCAAGTGGAAACAACTGAAAAACTATTGTTCATGAACATGTTGTGTCCCCCATGATCATAAGTCTTCTGAATTATTTTCCCAAAGGTATTTCCACATAATACTTTCCCAAAATAACTTATAACTATGCCAGGTGGACCAAGAAGGTAGTTAAACAATGAAGAATGACAATATCCCAATCAAGACATAGGTAGGTTTATTATAGCCAACAACTCTATTTACATTAAGTGGGAAGAATAACAAAAAATTAAAAATAGAACTACCCTACTAGCAATCGCAACTACCAGCAATTGCACTACTAGGTATTTATCCAAGGGATACAGTTGTGCTATTTCGAAGGGGCACATGCACCCCAATGTTTATAGCAGTGCTACTGACAATAGTCAAAGTATGGAAAGAGACCAAATGTCCATTGATGGATGAATGGATAAAGAAGATGTGGTGTGTACATATATATGTGTGTGTGTGTGTGTGTGTGTGTGTGTATACACACACAATGGAGTATTACTTGGCAATCAAAGAGAATGAAATCTTGCCATTTGCAATTACGTGGATGGAACTAGACGGTATTATGCTAAGTGAGATTAGTCAGAGAAAGACAAATATAATATAACTTCACTCATGAGGAATTTAAGATACAAAATAGGTGAACATAAGGGAACGGAAGCAAAAATAATATAAAAAAACAGGTAGGGGGGCAAAACATAAGAGACTCTTAAATATATAAAACAAAGTTGCTGGAGGCGTTTGGGGAGGGGGGATGGGCTAAATGGGTAAGGGGCATTAAGGAATCTACTCGTGAATCATTGTTGCACTATAGTGCTAACCTGGATGTAAATTAAAAAATTATAATTAATTAAAAAAAAGAAGTGGAAAGAATAGTTCAAATGTTTTTATGTGTGCAAATGAGCATAGTAGTTAAGATCATGTGGTCTGGAGTCATACAGCCTGGTTCCGATCCTCCCTTCCCCATGATCAGATATTTGACCTCAAGCAAGTTACTCAGCCTGTCTGCATGTCAGTGTCCTTAGCTCTAAAATAAAGAAAACTACTATGAGTAATTGTGAAGAATAAATGAGACACTACATGGAATTGGTTGAGGAAGAGCCTGGCAATCTATGTCAGCTAGTATCATCATCACCATTATCAAGTGAGACACGTTATGGACAATGAAGTGCACATTAATTTCAGCATACTTCCATCACTGTTTCATTGAGGGTAACTGTATGACAGTACTGTCATTGAAAATACAAAGCCAAGCTTCAAGCAGTCCACTGAGGCATACACAAACCACTACACAAAGAAGCTCCCCACAGTTTTACTCTAGGCAGGACCACATAATATTAATTTTTTGTTCCTGATACCCTTGCTGCAAATAAGGGCAAAATTCCCTTATTTGAATACAAATGTATTAATGTGAAGGTGAAATAAAGTGAGAGAAAGTTCTAAGCCACCAGCATAAAGGTACTACATTTGGTGGGCAGTTAATTTTAGGAATCATCTTACATGTGCCCCTTGGGACTATGTTCTTTTCTAATGTGTGTTCTTGGTAAGAACCCCATGATCTTATAGGAAAATGGGATTTGTTGGAGTATAGTTCAATGAGCTCATGCAACTCTGTGAGATACATAGCTATAGGCTGTAGGAGGAAGGGGTGATCAGAGTCTTCCAGAATCCTTTCCCACTGGACTACAGATGAGACAGACAAGCTTGATCACACAGCTTGCTATCTTTCTCAGGCTCTCTCCCCTGCATCAGTGACTGGGGCCTGGCTCCTGTTTCCTCTCCCCATCATTCCTGATGTCTGGAGTAGATCATTCCTTGGGTTTCCAGAATACTTTATGCTGGGAAATGCAACTGGGGGTGAGCACTGAGGTACCTTTCAATCCTGAGACTCTATAATTCTTGGAGATACCAAACTGCAGAGCAGTGCCTTCTAATGCCTTTTATAGATGCGGACAGACTCTCACAGAACACTCTAGACTGGAAAAACAAGCACTGCAGAAAGTACTGGAGAATGTGGAAGCAATGGTTAGCTGTCATCAAAGTGGCATAGAAGTTGGATTCTAGAACTGGGTTTATGAGGAAGTTGGGATAGCAACAGAAACAAGATTATGTGGTACGTAGTGTAACAGCTGTGCCACAGTTATCATTAGTCTTGATTTTCAAACTTTCATCAATACATTGACAAGTCAATGACACTGAAGAAGTTCAAGAGTAGCTGTTACATTTCCAGTGATATGTAATTCAGTTAAGTACAATATGGAACCTGCAGTTTAACCAAACACTATATCAAATATACCAAATATCAGTATAAGTTTTTGATAAGGCTAGAAGTTATATGTCAACCCTAAAGGAAACAAAGAGGTTCATATAATGAGCATAGGTTATTAAAAAGAAAAAAAAAAAGCATTGGGTCACCTTGTAGCTTATCATTGTTTTACTTTCTTCGTACTTAATCACTGTTTACAAATGTAATGTTACCTCTTTATCTCTATTATCTGTCTGCTCCATTAGAAAGTAAAGTGTACGGGGCGGGGGGGGGGGGGGGGGTAAGAGCCCTCATGTAACTGCAGCATCTTAGAACAGTGCTTACTTGATACATAGTTCATGTTCAATAAAAATTTACTGGCAGAAAGTTACCACTATAAAATGGTAAGTGATAAACGTATGATAGAATAGCATTTTTAAACAGTACTAACTCAATTGTGTATGCATGTACATTATATGCAAAGAAAAATATGTGGGAGAAAACAAAAATATTAATAGTCATGATTATTTTGAGGTTGCAAATTACGGGTGATAACTGTTTTCTTCCTTTAACTTATTTTTTAAAAATGTATATTTATTTTTGAGAGAGACAGTGTGCAAGCAGGGGAGGGGCAGAGAGAGAGAGACACAGAATCTGAAGTAGGCTTCAGACTCCGAGCTGTCAGCATAGAGCCTGACACAGGACTTGAACTCATGGACTGGGAGATCATGACCTGAGTTGAAGTCAGATACTCAACCTACTGAGTCACCCAGACACTCCTTTTAATTTCTATACTGCCTAATTTTCATATAATAAACTCATGACTTTTATAATCTGAAATAAGCAAAAAAGTTTTTTTCTCAAAAGGATTAAAACAACCTCTTTATATTTTTATGAAATATTATCTTTGAGACCAGCTTGCAGGTTATGTAAAGCAAGGCTTCTCAAGCTTTAATGTGCATACAAATAACTTAGGGATCTTGACAAAATGCAATTTTTGATTCAGTAGGTTTTGTTAAAGAACTGGTCCAACATCACTGCAGAATTCTTCTTCTGCTAATAATTAGTAAAAATGATAAAAGGGGGTCCTTTTTCCTTTATAGGGGACCTATTACTGCCCTTGGTAGGGAGGCTACACAGTTATAAAATGCTTACTTTCCTCTTAGAATATTATGTTTGTCTGTTGTGTCTGGATTCACCATCATGTAAGAACCTAGGGATTTTAGGTCTTAATTTTCTTATGCCAATGTTGCTTGTTTTCCTGTATATTATCATCCCATAAGGCACTCCCTAGCTTGAAGACTATTTCCATTACATGTGCCAATGGAAGGCAAAAACTTAGTAAAATTTGGGGTAAGAGTGAGGGAAGGAATAGGCTTTTTCCAATTAATATACTATCCCTTTCTTGTTTTTTGGGGTCAGTTTTTATTTATTTTTTTAAAAGTTTATTTATTTTGAGAGAGAGAGAGAGAGGAAGGGAGGGAGGGAGGAAGAGATAAGGGGTAGAGAGAGGGAGAAAGAAAGAGAATCCCAAGCAAGCTCTGCACTGTCAGCAGGGAACCCAATGCAGGGCTCAAACTCACAAAGCTCGAGATCATGACCTGAGCTGAAATCATGAGTCAGTCGCTTAACCGACTGAACCACTCAGGTACCCCTGGGGGTCAGCTTTTAATATTCAAGTATAACATATTTTTAGTAAAGTGCATGAATCTTAAATGCAAAGCTCAATGAACTTGAAAAGTGAACACAGGTGCCTGGGTGGCTCAGTTGGTTAAGTGTCTGACTCTTGATTTTGGCTCAGGCCATGATCTCATGGTTTGTGAGTTGGAGCCCTGCATCAAGTTTGGCACTAACAGCGTATGGAGCCTGCTTTGGTTCTCTCTCTACCTCTGTCTCTCTCTGCCCTACCCTGGTTGCACATGCTTTCTCATTCTCTATCTCTCTCTCTCAAAATATATAAAATACATATTAAAAAATAAAAGTGAACACCCCATATAACCACCTGTATGTCCACAGTCTCCCAGGGCTCCTTCTGGAATTTATTCTCCCCCTGCCAAAGGTGACTTCCTATTCTGACTTCTACCAGCACGAATTAAGGTTTGTCTGGCTTTGGATTTCATAAAAATGGAACCATACAGAATGTGTTCTTTTGTGTCTTGCGTCTCTGGCTCAACACAACTCCTGTGAGGTTACCTATGTGGCTGTGTAGCAGCCATTTATTCTCTCTCACTGCTCTAATGATAGTCAATCCTATGATTTGGTCGTAATTTATCCACTCTACAATGGCGCTGTTTCCAGTTTGGGGCAATTACAAAAAATGGTGCCAGGAGTGTTCCTGAACATGTCTTTGGAGCAGATGTGTATTTCTGTTGGGTGAGAATCCTGGATATGTTCAGCTTTGGTACATACCACTAAACAGTCTTCCAAAGTGCTTCCCCACCCCCCCCAATTTACATTCCCATGAGCAGTGTCAAAGCAAGTCTCATTTGCTTATATCCTCACCAACACTTGATATTGATGGCTTTTTAGAAAATATTTTTAGCCATTCTAGTGGGTGTATAGCATATTCTCTTCCTTTTTATTTTTATCTGTGGAAAAATGAATTTTGGTTCTGCTTGTCATTGGTATTTTTAGGGACATGAACCAGTAGTTTTTTGTTTTTGAGAAGTGAAAATATGTACTAGCCTTTTGATCCAGAACTACTGGGCACAAAGACATTTTTATAATAGTAGCACTATTCATTTGTTTTCAAGTCTAGAACTTACAGATAAATATGGGCAGATAATTTATTATCTGTCATCTGGCCAGCCCACCAATATCTGGAAATTCAAAACAGGAAGAGGCCTGTCAGAACGGATACTCTTGGAAGCAAGGGGTGAGTGGGGGAGCACTTTAAAAACGTATAGGAGGATTAGGAGGAACTTGACGGAGGACCAAGGGGGAGAAGAAGGGCGGAAATGGTGGGGGAAAGGGAGAGAGGCAAACCATGAGAGACTCTTGAATGCTGACAAAAACTGAGGACTGATGGATGTGGGGGGGAGGGGGGGATGGGCATGAAGGAGGGCACTTTGGGGATGAGCACTGAGTGTTATGTAGAAACTAATTTGACAATAAACTATTTGTAAAAAAAAAAAAATAAAATAAAATAAAATATGTGTTGTACTTCAAAAAAAAAAATAAATAAAAAAATAAAAAAATAAAAACTTACTATGGGATGGAACAGAAATATTTATTATTATGGACTGTGTATTGTATCTCAGTGAGATATGACCTTAATAAGTAAGTAAGTTCCTACTGTATTTAAATATATACTTTCATTTATAACAAAGGACCAAACATGATTTTTATTGTATATTCCTATCACATGAAGTATTCTTATAAATATGTCCATCTGTTTTGTATTATACAGTAAGTTCATACTAATGAGAATTTATTATACACAAAGCTAGGTTTCACTAGTAAAAATCTACATTACAGACTTTCTAGAAAAAAGACATAGCTTTATTATGTTCATGTAAGGAATGCTTAAGACTAATTGAAATGCTCAGAGGATGACGTATTCTGGTTAATTCATTTTCTGGGAAAAAAACTGGTTAACCGGAAGGCACATACACACTCATCTATAGCAGTGAGGACATTAGAAGGAACAGACTTGACAAAAACCAGTTATTTTGTGGTTTGTGACACTTGATCTTGTGATTTCAGCACTGAAAGTATTCTGATTAACCTTAAGTGTTCACTTATCTGGTTACGGTTAATCAAGACTTCCTTTACCTATAAACTCTACAAGTAAGCCAGTTTTCTCTTATTCCTTCAAAATTTATTTAATGAAGAGATTATAAAGATTTAAGTAGCAATTTTTATAGAAAGCGCTTACAGTCTATAGAATAAAGCACGGAGGTATTCACCAATAAACAGTTACTGTGTCAATGAATAAATGGGTGTTTGAGGATATCTGCCTGGGAGCAATGATTCCTTTATTAAACATTATTAGCTGCCATTATTTTTAACATTTTGCCATGTTCGACCAACATAGACTTTTTATGTTATTAATCTGCACCATATAAAAAATTAAGATGCTGGATTAAGGTAAACTTTTATACAATATTTATAAAATAACAACTTATAAATCAGTGGAAACAATAAAAAATTTTCTTTGTGGGTCTCAGTATTTTGACATAGCAAAAAATATTTTCCTAGATACCTGTTAGTTTGCCAGCTGCCGTAAGTGGTGGAAACAGTGTTGCCCAGAGAAGAGAAGATACAAACCTTCCTTTTTAAAGGAGTCTCCCCGGTTCTTGAAGGGACATCTCACGGCAAGGCTAACTAGTGATTCATGTACTTAACAAGGACGCCCTTCGTTAGAAGAGTCTGTTTTCCTAGATGCCGATGTGGAACTAAGCTATGACTTTGAGTCACCACTTACCATCATTTTGTAACTTGTTCTTATGAATAAAACAACTGGGAACTACACATATCAGTGTGCATGCACAGCAGGCGATGTAAACTTAACAGTTCAAAACTGAGCCCTGAGATCCAGGTCCCTGCTCTCCCCAAGTCCTCACCTCAGGGAAAGGCAGAGGGTAGTCCCATTCTTTGGGCCGTTCAGGCCACAGGACTACAGGCATCTTTGCCTCCTCTTTTTTTCTCTCACAGCTCACGCCTAGTGGGCTGGCCAATCCCGAGGCTTCCAGTGTTCCCACCGTCTCTTTCCATGGCCGGGCCTATCCCCAGTGCAAACAGGGTTCTCTCTCCCCTGGACCGCTGCCATCCCCTCCTGCCTGGCCTCCCTGTCTCCTTGCCTCTCCCCTGGTCCCCCTGGTCCCCTCTCCACACAGGAATCAGAAGAATCTTTAGAAAAACACATTGTAATTTGCAGGAACAGCATTAGAAAAAAAAAATTCCAGCATGATTAAATTTTTTAAAAGCCCGACTGAACTTCTCTTTCTCTCATTATTTTCAGGAATGAAATTGTATTTGTCTCTGTCGCATGTAGTATGCATGAGATCACACTTCTTGCTTCCTTCTATCCATCCTCTATATCAACTTCTTGATTTTTGTTTCTGTTTTGAGATCATGAGAATTTAGGCCCTGCCTACTATTATTATCATTAAATTCATTTTAATGATATATTAATTGTATTAATGTATTACTTGTATATCTTTTTCAAAGCACTATTCTTGCTATTTGAGTTTTCTTTAAAACATAGTTTCCACAATTATTTAGACCTGATTCTGTGTTTAACTGAATCTGAGGTTCACTGCTAGTCCTTTTATACCATGAATTTCCTGTTCTTAAAGAATTTTGTTTCTCTTCTTAATTGGCTGGAATATTTACACATATGTGCTTACATATGTATGTGTGCACACATGTGTGTATATGTATTTAATTCAAAATTATTTTCAAAAAGAGTACTTAAGTGACATATATCTTAAGTGTCTTGATATTTGAAAATGTCTTTCTATCTCTTTGTACTTTGGATGAGTACAGAATTTTCAGGTCACAAATCCCTTGTCCCCGAGATCTTGCAAACGTTCTGTCACTATCTTCTGGCATTCAATGTTTCAGAGAAAACTAAGGTAAGATTAATTTTTCTCTAATAATAGCTTGTTTGTTGTCTGCCGGTATTCTTTTAGGATATTTTGTTTCTGAAATGTTAACATTCCATGAAGCTGTAAAAAGGCACTTATCTTTTTTCATTACTTTTGCCTGGTACTCAGTGAAGTTTTTTTCATCCATAGACTTAGGTCTGTCTTCAGCCCAGTACAGTTTTGTTGTTGTTGTTGTTACTTTGATATTGCTTATTTGTTCCTTCTGGTCCTCTTTGGAAATATCAGTGGCTCATACAGCATTGTATGTACTGCACAACTCTCCTGTGCCAAGGTTCTGCGTATGGCGATGGATCACGGCTCTGTGGGTTAACTCTGTGATCTGTTTTTGTTGATCAGCTTTCTTTTGGTTTTATCTCTTTATTTCCTCTATAGTCTGGAATAACAATTCAAGTTTCCCTCACGTTAGTACTTAGACTTAGGACTGGATTGAGTCTGTCACTTCTACTTTTAATGCAGATTTCAATTTTGGCATTGCACTTTAAGTTTTTTAAATAATCTTTCCTTATTGCATTCAACTCCCTTATTATTTCTGCTTGCTTCTTAGCCAGACCCTTTTAAATCCATGTCTCATTTCACATACCTCAAGTTTCTTTGAATTATGAGAACATAAAGCAGATGTTTTCTAACAATCTGGTGTTTTCTGAAGAAAATACTCTAGCCCAGTGACATCTTCTCCCTTTACATCTTCTTGGATGCTTATTACTCTACCTCACTGCAGAATCATTTCATAGATTCCATGTTATTTCGTTTTTGGGTGCTCCTGTTCTTGAATGATGAGATGGCCGCACAAAACTGTTTAGGAACAGACTGGATAGACTCTCCTTGCTTGTATTTATTCACCATTTTGTTATTATTAGAGTTCTCCTTGAAGATTTTAAACTGGTGTTCGTAGTTGAACTAAATCTATTTACTACTTAGCTCAGGAACTCAGTAGGGAAGGAGCTGGAACTGTGGACAGTCACAGCATGAGAACTTCATCTCCACATCATTTCTTACTTTGTTTGGAAAAGCCATCGCAATGCGGCCACTTGGCATTTGTTTGATCTCATCTTCAAGCCAAGTATAAGTTAAGGCTGGGCTGGCCCCTTTCCCAGTGCTGTTTCCCTTCCAGTTTTCTGTTTGTCGTAGCCACTGCATAAAATCTAGATCTCCCCGGCCCCACTGCCCCCAGTGTTGCTACTTTCAACAGCTGCTGCTTGGCAGTGACAAAACGGAAGTCAAGTGATCTGCTTCTCACCAGCTTTAGGGCTCTTGCATCTATGCCCCACCTCACCAAGTAAGAGACGTCAACTTGATTCTGTTGGGTTTCATGTACTTCCTTGCTAGTAATGCTATTTCTTAGGGAGGTTTTTGAATTGTTGCTAGTGCTACCATTCCCAGGGTCTCTTCACACTCCATTTAGCAAATATTCTTCAAAGCTTCTTGCATGTCACTAGCACTCTTTCCTAAATTCTACTGTCATATGGTTTTTCACTGTTTACAGCTTTTTGTTATTTTAACATTTTCATGTTATCCAGTGAAGACCAAGTTAGATGCCTGTGCTCAAGCAGCCTGGAAGTTAGGACTGTATTTCTCTGCTGCACTTGGTTGAAGTTGTCCCCTCATGGCCATGGATGCCATGTGCTGAGAGCTGAGCCGTTCAGGTGCTAGGAAGAGTAACTGGCATTTTACTGTTCTCCCTGAAATGCAGACATTCCTTGACATGGCTGCTTCCACCTTTCCTCTCTCTTTGCTCTGTAGTCTCAGCCTTAGTCAACACACCTTATCTCTTGGCTGGACTGTTGCTCTATACAGATGATGATAAGAATGCAGATATAGATATGCATATGGATATGCATTCCTATCTGGTCCTCACCTTGCTCCTGAACTCTGGATTCACATCTTCAAATCTCATGCTTGACATTTTTATGGAGGAGTCCAGTAGTGAGAGAAACATTATAACATCCAAAGCAAACATCTGCTTTCTCTACAAGCCTCTCCTCTTCCTGGCTTCCTTATTTCTGTCCTCTAGGGCTTGAAAACCTCACTGTTCCCCTCACCTCACATTCGATCAGTCTCTGTCTTCTTATCTACCTTCCTGCCCAGCCTCCAAACTGTCCCATCCCTTCTATTCTTCACTTCCATAACCTGGTTTGGGTTCTTATCACTTTTCACCTGGATAACTGACATAATTTTAATGATTTGATTTCCAGGTTCTCCCACCTCTCTCTTCTCTGACACCTTCTCTCTTTATGGTTATGAAGCCTCCTAAATAAGATATAACTAACTATACCATTCCCTTTCTCAGTGATGTTCACACTCCTCATGGCTTATAGAATAGAGTTAGCATGGTGCTTAATGCCCTTGGGGGTTTACCTTCCCCCTTATTTTCTCTCCCTCTACCCCCAACCCCACCCCAAACTCTGAGCTTTAGTCCCTAGAAAGTTTGTCATTCTTCAAACAGCCTTGTATTGAAGGCTTCTTCCTCTGCTCATAGATTCCTTCTGTCTAGACCAGAGCTATGCAAACTGCCTTCAGTGAGCATACACTTGTTACTAGTCCATGATAAAATAAGTAATAGAAATGAACAGTAAGCATTTGAAAACTTGTATGGGAATTTGACAAAGTACTTTTATGCTTGCTGAATCTAGTATTAAATAAAATGGGTTTGTATCTTGTATGTTAATTTTACATATTTTTTCCCCCAGTAATTCATTTCTGTTTTATTTTATAAAAGCCTTAGTCCATGACTGATGAAAAACACTTGGCCTCTCTCCACAGAAGGTTTGAGAAGCTCTGGTCAAGGCTCTCCTTCCATTCCAATCCTTAGAAGAGTTACCAATTGAAACCATGCTCATCCTTCCTGGCCCAGCTCAAATGGTACTTCCTCTGTGAGTTTTTCCTAACTGCAGCCTAGAAATTACACACACATTTGTCTACATAACACAGCACTTTATTTAAAAACACTGCTGTGGCATTTACTATATTGTATCCTGTATTAAAACTACACATATATATTCTTTCCTAGGTCAGTGACTGAAGGCAAAGACCCTTAGAAAAAATAGATATTCAATAAATGTCTACTGGATGAAATACAGTTAGTTATTTTAAACTAAATAAAAGGAATGAGGAAATGCCTTCCATTCTTTAGATATGAGCAAAGTGGGTGCTCAGAATAAAGTCTAAATTCCTTGCCTGGCACCTACCTGCCTCTTAGCCCCAAGTCCTTGTGTACGTTTTATGCTGAATGGAATCTTGCTCATACTTGAGACCGGCCCTCAGCTCACACACGAGACTGTACAATGTCATGCCTTTGTCTATGCAATGTCCTCTGCTGGGGCATTTTTTCACTTTCCTTTAACTGGCTAATACTCATGTATCCTTCAAAAGCCAGCTCATGTATCCTTTCCTGAAAAATCCATCCTAGAATCCCTTTCCTCTGGGCTTCCACTGTATTCTCTATATCTGTCTACCTAGATACTTACCATACTCAACTGAAATGATCTGTTCAGGTACCCATCCTTCCCATTCCTCAAAACCATAGCCTTCTTGAGTACAGGGACAGTATCCCATGAATCTTTGTGGCCTCAGCGCCAAGCACAGTGCATGTCACATGTCAGTGTTCATTTTGAACTACTCAAGGGAAAAAAAGGAACATAATTGTTGGTTCATGGAGATATCATGCTAGCCAAAGCAGCCAGAGAAAGGCTAATTTCATTTAGCCTGAGAATGAAATTACTGATTGTAGATCAGCAAAACACTGGGGAGAAGATATGATTAAAATCGGTGGCTTTTTGTGGAATGGATATTTTCTTTTGTTAGGGAATGATGGAATCAGAGATTCAGATTCTGAACCAAGTATAATTAAAGTTATTATAGACTGTATTCTAATAAGAAAATTCTTGCTATTGATTCATAAAAGGTCCAATAAAACCCAGAGTCTATGATATTCCACACAGGATCCAGCCAAGAAGCAAAGAGAGGTCACTGGTGATGGCCATCTTCACTGAGAAGGATACGTGCTGCTGCAAAGACACACTCATTGAAGCAGACATCACCAGGAGTGGCAGCAACATTCCTTTTCCTCAAATCTCAGCTAGCGACCGGGAATCAATGCGTGGGCTTGAAGTTGTACTTTGGAAAGTACAGCTTCAGATGATGATTTGCTAGTTCCTGGCCAGACTTTCTGCTGTTCACCAAGGAAACACCCATACTTACTGGGATTACACAGCAACCTCAACACAGCTGGGAGCTATTAGTCAATCAGAGCCACACAGGACTGGAAGAAGATGGCAAAAAGGGGACCAAACAAAGCCATCTTGTTTTGGTAACAATCTAAAGATTCATATTCCACAGGAGGCCGTCTCTGTCCTTGGCCAGTGGCTGTGCTTTCAACTAGCACATCTCTCTAAACTGAGGACTAGAAGGTCCACCTGAGAATAACAATCCTGTGGATTAAAAAAATATCTATATGCAATAAGGGAAACACTTGAAAACGCTACATCAGCATCAGGATAATGATGCAGAATGTGTCACGAGCATATGTGTGAATGATACTTCTTATAGAATTGTAGAGTTGGCAGCAGATAACAGAGGCCTCACAGGTAATAGGGACCTGAACTCTGGGCTCAGATATCTGGTTCTCTAGTCATGACCCAGAACAAGTTACATCATCTTTCTAGTCTTCAGTTTCCTCAGTATACAGAGGGAACAAAATACCTACATTTCAGAAGAAATGAAGAACATAATCCCTACTGGTTATCGTAAGAATTAAATAGCATAATGAACATAAAGAATTTGACTGGGTGTCTCGCTTGCAGTCCAGGCTGGTGAGTATTAGCAAATACAACAGAAATAATGATGAAACAGATTCTTCTGTAGAGAATGCTATGTGCTAGGGTTTCAAATGGTTTACATGTCTCATCTGAATTAATCTGCATAACTGCTCTAGCATCTGTCATTCCATTTTTCAGAACCCAGGCTGTCTGGCTCCAGGGCTGGCACTATTAGTCACTAGGTGATGATGACAATGATGATGATGTTGATGATGATGATGATGGTGGTGGTGACGGAAGATATCTTGATAATGATGTTGATAATGCAAGGCAACTAGCAGACTCTCTGGCACATGGTAATTGCTCAGTAAATGCTTGCTATTATTAAAATGCTTGTATTATTTGTGAAGATTTGTAGGGATGGTAGTTCTACGACCATTTTAGGTATTCATCCATGGATTACATCATTTTTATTCCTTTTCTTATATCTTAAAGCTCTTTCTTGCTATTATTTAAGCCTATTTTCTCTTTTTCAGATTTCCAAGGAAGAAGAGAAAATATCCTTGAAATAATTAGTTGCTCTATTTCAAGATATATAGAAAGTTATTAACCCTAATCCCTTTATGGTTTTTTTAATAGGTGCCAATTTCTTGTTTTCCATCCATTTCATCTTATTTGTTGTTTTTCTTTGAGCCCTTCACAATTTTCTTTCACATCTCTCTTTCAGGGAAGAAAGAAAAACTGGGCAGTTTCTGATGCTGGTCTCATTGCTGTGCACTTTAGCAGAAGGGTCATTCCTTAACGGTAACCCTAATTCTAACTCAGGTATAACTGGTGTCCTATTCGAAGAAGTCAGACTCAGAGCCTGGAGTCTGTTTCAGATTCTGTGTCTCCCCCTCTCTCGGCCCCTCCCCCACATGCACTCCGTCTGTCTGTCTCTCTCAAAAATAAACATTAAAACAAATTTTTAAAAAATATATTCTCATATTCCTCTCCAGTGCAATGAGTTATCAATCTAATGGTCTATTTGTACACAGAGTAAAACCCAATGTTGTCTGCACATTCTCACAGAAGCCAGGGCCAGATCATGATCTGGTCTTCACGATTTTGATAGCTTTCTTCTTTGCCACGTCCCCCACCACGTACATGTGCTTCAGAGTCAAACTGAAAAACTTGTACTTGTATATCACGTGTCTATGGAATGCCCTGACTCCTCAACCATCTGGAAAATCCTTAGCCTCTCTCAAGTGTGAACTCAAGCATTATATTCTCCACGAAGCCCTTCTTTGTTCATTCCACAGCATCGTGCACATACTTTCCCATAGAATGTAAGAAATCGTTTGCCTATTTATCTTCTTTGAGTTCCTTCTTTGAGGGCAGGGGCTGCATTTTATTTTTTTATCCCTAATGTCTGGTGTGCATCAAGAACTTAAGAAATGAATGACTGACTAAACCACTCATTCTTCAGTTTTAATATGAGCAATATCTCTCATCACCCTCATCTCCTGTGAACCACTCATTTTGGCTCTTATTCACCTTTTGCCTTGCCAAGGAGATCAGAGTCCACCCAGAAGTTGCCCTCAATGCCCAGGGTGATGAGTGTCTTTACTGGAAAAAATCTAATCTTTCAATGTGTGAAATTTGTTCACACTATTTGCATATGGATTTTTTTTAAAGCAAATTCCCCAAATAACAAGTCTTTGCCTAGGAAATAAAGAAGTTTCTTAATCAGTATTTTAAGGGGCAACAGCAAATATTAATGGGTTCTGAGGCAACCACAGTCTAAAAGTGAAAGAAAAAAAAAAGGCAGGCAATGCAGGGGCAGGGGGAGCATTGGAGGAGAAGCCAGGAGACATCGCGAATGCACACCCTGGATGATCTAAAATGCTCCTGTCTATAGTCAATGACAGTGAAATGATTTGTAGGAAAAAAAAATCTATCTGTGGATTTCTAGTAGAGGTGGGACACTGATAGATCTTATATATGAGAGGAATCAGGGAGTCTAGGGTCTTCCAGGATTGCTGGTCAAATTATTGCTTCTTGGACAGGATAGGAGAGGTCAAATATTTCCCTCGGAGAACTGACCTAAGAAGGCCAGGGGATGGTCTATAATTTTACACAAACATTTTGGCATGGTTTACTTGTTTCTCTGACTGGTTGATTAGAGCTTGGATAACTTTTCTCCAACAGTTTTGGGATGGGGCCACCTTTGGGCCCAGAGTATTTTCTTAGTCCATTATTGGAGATTACCTGTAAATTATCCAGGATGATGCGGAGGGAGTGTACCTGCCGTCGAACAGCACCTGAGAACCTTTCATAGGTTGCGGCATCATACTCACTCATTTGGATCTCCTTTAGCCTGAAATCAGAGAGGGTGAAAAAGACAGTGGCTGAAATCATATGTATGTGGTCTTTTACATCCATTCATCTGCCCCTAGAACTATAGCAAGGTCCTTGGTATCTGACGCTGCCTTGAAGGAGAAAATGCACGAAGCAATGTTTCCAGTTAGGAGATTCTGAGGAAGAAAATGCCAGTGGTAGGCTGGTAAAGAGTTAACAAGTAGACTTCCAGAACAAACCAAACCAAACCAACAAAAATCCCTGATTTATAATATTTGCTGATTTCTATGGCATGAATACTCCAACCATGATCAACTCCAAGCTACTAACAGTAAGATCACCGAGCACTGACTTAGAAAGGAATGTGCACAATTGACTCTCATGAGGCAGTGAGTCAGCTCTACAGCAAACCACTGCCATATCCTAAAGACATGTCACGATGTTGGCAGCTGGTCAGTTCATGTGGCAGGTTCCTAGAAGAGCTCCGTGGGTTGCTTTTAGAGACCCAGGACATCTATTTGGTTGGCCAAGATAACAGTTCAGGCCCAAGGAATGTAATTTAATATGTTGCCATATAAATACAAGAGTTTTCTAAAATTGCTGTGTACTTCTAGTAGGATAATTGTGTTTTCATATTATTGTGGCTTTGAAGTTCTAACTCGCCAGCACAGTGCTTCTTTTTATTGTTCTTCATCATCAGCTTCCACTGCAGCGCCAGCAGCACATTTGCAAATCCCCAAACACACTGCACACCCAGAGCTCAGGCTTCTCCCTCATTGGGAACTCCCTTTCTCTATCCCTTTGTCTCTAACTCTCACTTACTCTTCAGGACTCAATTCAATAAGGACTGCCTCTAGGAAGCCTGCACTGATCCCAGGCCTGTTTTCTGTGGTCTCACAGCATTTTGTGGTTCCCTCTCTCAAAGCATTTATTACCCATCCAATACCTGTCTGCTATCTGTCTTCCCAAATTGGGTCCCTTAGGAGAAGGACTGAGTCTTCCTCATTTTTATATGTACAGTGTCTAGCATGGTACCTAGCACATAATAGGTGCTCAAAATCAAATGAAATGACTGACTGAAATAAAAAAAAAAGACTCGGGATTATTTAAAATACATCATCTTAATCTAATCATAAGGAGAAGCTTCATTCACGGATGAGGCATCATCTTAAACTAATCTTAAGGAGAAGGTTCATGCATTGGAGTGAGGCTCTCTTGGGCTTTACAGTGTTGCATCCACAATACACTAATTTGATCACAAGTTTCTGTAAGTTTCTATAAATGGAAGGGTGCTGATACTAGGCCAGGCACTAATGAATGCATGTCTGTGAAGCTTAGCGATGGCACAGTCTCCTAAACTGCTGTGCGTGCATGCATGTGTGTGTACACGTGTGTGCAGTGCTCGAGGTGTAGATCTTGCACGCACAGCTGAAAGTCTTATCTAAAATCTAGATTTATCATCTCCGGCTGGAACAGAAACCCTAGACGCCGGATGAGAATGAATGGTCTTTCTTCCTCCATGTCAGGCCAAGCACCGGGAAGAATCCTGCCATTACGGGGCAGAGTGTTAGAGGTTTACTAGAATCACACGGTAGGCGTAACTGCCAAGGGCAGATCCATAGTTCCTGCCCTACCACCTGGAAGGTTCAGCTAACACCAACTCAGGTTTCAAGATCCCGCCTGAAGGCACATCCAATGAGGTCTTACTTGATCCCTTTGGTATCCTTCTGATTTTATTTGTTTGTTTGTTTATTCTTAAATAGTTTATTGTCAAGTTGGTTTCCACATAACACCCAGTGCTCATCCCACACGTGCCCTCCTCCGTGCCCATCACCCCCCTTCCCCTCCCCCCCATCCTCATCAGCCCTCAGTTTGTCCTCAGCATTCAAGAGTCTCTCATGGTTTGCCTCCCTCTCTCTCCCCAACTATTTTTCCCCTTCTTCTCCTCCATAGTCCTCTGTTAAGTTCCTCCTAATCCTCCTATACGTGCAAACATATGATATTTGTCCTTCTCTGCCTGACTTATTTCGCTCAGCATAACACCCTCAAGGTCCATCCATGTTGCTACACATGGCCAGATTTCATTCTTTCTCATTGCCATGTAGTATTCCATGGTATAGATAAACCACATCTTCTTGATCCATTCGTCCGTTGATGGACACTTAGGCTCTTTCCACGTTTTGGCTATTGTGGAGAGTGCTGCTATGAACATTGGGGTCCATGTGCTCCTATGCATAAGCACTCCTGTATCTCTTGGGTAAATTCCTAGCAGTGCTATTGCTGAGTTCTATTGTTAATTTTTTGAGGAAACTCCACACTGTTTTCCAGAGGCACTGTACCAGTTTACATTCCCATGAACAGTGTAGGAGGGTGCCCATCTCCCCACATCTCGCCAGCATCTAGAGTCTCCTGATTTGTTCATTTTAGCCACTCTGACCAGCGTGAGGTGGTATCTCAGTGCGGTTTTGATTTGTATTTCCCTGATGAGGAGGGACGCTGAGCATTATTTCATGTGTCTGTTGGCCATCTGGATGTCCTCTTTGGAGAAGTGTCTGTTCATGTCTTCTGCCCATTTCTTCACTGGATTATTTGTTTTTTGGGTGTGGAGCTGGGTGAGTTCCTTATAGATTTTGGATACTAGCCCTTTGTCTGATATGTTATTTGCAACTATCTTTTCCCATTCCATCAGTTGCCTATTAGTTTTATGGATTATTTCCTTTGCCGTGCAGAAGCTTTTTTATCTTGATGAGGTCCCAGGTGTTCATTTTTGCTCTTGATTCCCTTGCCTTTGGGGATGTGTCAAGTAAGAAATTACTGCGGTTGAGGTCAAGGAGGTTGTTTCCTGCTTTCTCCTCTAGGGTTTTGATGGTTTCCTGTCTCACATTAAGGTCCTTTATCCATTTTGAGTTTATTTTTGTGTATGGTGTGAGAAAATGATCTAGTTTCATTCTTCTGCATGTTGCTGTCCAGTTCTCCCAGCACCATCTGTTAAAGAGGCTCTCTTTTTTCTGTTGGATACTCTTTCCCTCTTTGTCAAAGATTACTTGGCCATACATGTGTAGGTCCAATTCTGAGTTTTCTGTTCTGTTCCATTGGTCTATGTGTCTCTTTTTTGTGCCAATACCATACTGCTTGATGATAACAGCTTTGTAGTAGAGGCTAACGTCTGGGATGGTGATGCCTCCGTTTTGGTTTTCTTCTTCAATATTACTTTGGCTATTCGGGGTCTTTTGTGGTTCCATACAAATTTTAGGATAGTTTGTTCTAGTTTTGAGAAGAATGCTGGTGCAATTTTGATTGGGATTGCATTGAATGTGTAGATTGTTTTGGGTAGTATTGGCGTTTTAACAATATTTATTTTTCCAATCCATGAGCATGGAATGTTTTTCCATTTCTTTGTGTCTTCTTCAATTTCCTTCATCAGTTTTCTATAGTTTTCATGATACAGATCTTTTACATCTTTGGTTAGGTTTATTTCTAGGTATTTTATGGTTTTTTGTGCGACTGTGAATGGGATCAGTTTCTTGATTTCTCTTTCTGTTGCTTCATTGTTGGTGTATAAAAATGCAACTGATTTCTGTATGTTGATTTTGTACCCTGCAACTTTGCTGAATTCATAGATCAGTTCTAGTAGGCTTCTGGTGGAGTCTGTTAGGTTTTCTATGTAGAGTATCATGTTGTCTGTGAGAAGTGAAAGTTTGACTTCTTCTTTGCCAGTTTTGATGCCTTTGATTCTCTTTTGTTGTCTGCTGCTGATGTAGGACTTCCAGCACTATGTTAAACAATAGTGGTGAGAGTGGACATCCCTGTCGTGTTCCTGATCTCAGGAGGAAAGCTCTCAGTTTTTCCCCACTGATGATGATGTTAGCTGAGGGCTTCTCATAGATGGCTTTTATGATGTTTAAGTAAGTTCCTTCCATCCCGACTTTCTCGAGGGTCTTTATTAACATCTCGAGGGATGTTGTCTTTTGTCAAAGGTTTTTTCTGCATCCATCGACACAGTAAATCCCTCTGGTAAAGCTGATCATTCCTGTTCATGAATCTTCTATAGACATCTACTATGGAACCTCTGCATGTTACTGCTTTTACTAGATATGTCTATTTCCCTTCATCATAGTGTTTTTCAGACTTTATTTTCCACAGGAGGAAATATGCTTCACATTGAGATTCAGTACATATAATCACAAATGAATGTGTGTGTGTGAGTGTGTATAACTAAACCAAAATAAAACAAAAAATACATTTATTACATGTGATTTACTACATGGATATTTTCTCTTCTATTCCTCTGGGAGAAGAAATTGTCTTATTTCTTCTTTGAATCTCTAGTACCATCGTGATGCCCAGCACATAGTACCACTCAATAAATGCCATCAGATAGCACACTGAAAATACTATCAACAGGTAAATAACAGCTAAACAATGTTCCCCAAGGTGACATGCCAAGGGGCCCTTCTATGTTTAATTTACTTTCTGTTCTGAAGAACAGCTAAGAATATGTGTATAGGACTTGACCTCCTAACAATACCTCTTATGTTTGCTTTTGGCAGTCTCTTAAACCTCTCTATAAATTTTCATTAGATTAAGTTATGTCTCAAGTCTCAAGGCTGACAGAAGCTGGGCATACTACTCCCCTCCCCCCCAAACACCCGCTCTCCCACTTCATACACAGGAAGCTAATACACTCTGTCCCATAGAAGGAGATTAATACTTTTCAAAGAAGGGAGGTTAGGGAAAAAAAATGTAGATATAGCTTGTCCTTAGCAGGGAGAAAAACACACACACACACATACCCAACATTCCCCC